>NW_022748191.1:418265-488267 GCF_011630105.1 Anneissia japonica | reverse complement strand
GTACACACACACAGCTCTGCGTATTTCGAACATCAAATACATTGCTGTTAGCGCTCTAGTATTCTTATTATATCTCTATGGTTTAAACTAAGTAAATTACAGTGGAAAACAAGAGAGGGCAGTAGACTGAATGTATATATCATCATAAATATGCAATTTTGTACCAGTGATTGGATTGGAGATTTCATAGAATATTGTTCAGTTTAGTGAAACAAACTGCAAAAACATGAAAGTAAATTTACAAGATCTATAAATATTTTGAGGTAATATACTGTATATATTATCTCTACTTGTCCAGTGTATGTAAAACTAAGATGAAATTAAGATCTCTTAAGTTTATTTATATGTATGTTTAAAGAGGTGGGGGAGGGGGAGAAACAACATTTTCAGAATAGATGATTGAGTAGCGCTTATTTCAATATATAACATTGATATGAATTGAAATTTTAAAATTGAGTGCCCTCTTCACCATACCAGGAGTAATTTCTGGTTTTTCATGAACAAAAAAAAAATTAATGATAATTTTTCATGAACTTGATTTTTCTTTCAGTATTATTCATATGTATACAGCTACATAATGCCAAAAGTTATTCGCGACAAGGTTGATGAGTATATGAACTGTGAGGACATCGCCATGAACTTCCTTGTTTCCCACATTACCCGCAAGCCCCCAATTAAGGTAAGTCATCCATACATACCTGGTCCTTTATTTATGATTATTGTTTAGAGCAGTGGTTCCCAACCTGGGGGGTTCACGAAAAATTAACAATTTTGGGGTCTGCAAAAATGTTTGGGGTCTGCTGGATTTTTATACCAACTTTTCATGATTCCATTATTTTTCTTGCTTTATCAATAACAAAATAAATAACTTTCACATAGGCGGCATAGACTTAACTGGAATTATGTTTTAATTCCAATATTTTATTGGTGGTCTGTTAGAATCTTTTATATTTGTTTTTATGTATGCCTTATGTAAAAATGTTTACTGTAGGGCAGCCACTTGATAGTAGCAATTCTCAGGTAATGAACATCTTTGTATATTTTCTCCTGTGTTGCTTTAACCTGGATAATTAATAACTTTTTTCAAAAATCAGGAGGCCCTAAATTTTACAGAATTAAAATAAATGGTTGATAAAAGAAAATTACATTCAAATTTTTGAGTCTGACGGTGTACCCTTTGTTTACAGGTTACTTCAAGGTGGACGTTCCGTTGCCCAGGTTGTCCAGATGCTCTCTCCTTGGAAGATTCTCATTTCAACGAACGGCATAAATGCATCCAGTTCTTCACTAAAGTGTTTGGCTATACACCACTTCTAAACACACAGTTTCGTGTTGACTCAGTGCTGTTTAAGACCAGGATACCTCATGACAAACAGAAATGTTTTAAATATATATGAACCACTTGGTGCTGATATATAAATACCAATGTAAACTCAAATATAAAGATGCAGTCTATTAAGGCTGAAAAAATAAGAGAAATCCATTTAGGACTGAGGCCAACCCCTATTATGGTGACAGTTTCTCTAGTCCTGATGGTGTCTCCCTAATATCTGTGCTGTACATGGGGCCTATATATTGACTGTGCTATGTAGCAATTTTACACATTAATGTTGTCCAAATTTAGCTTTCAGTTGTATTCAGCCTACAGCATTGTTGTTTTCAGTATCTTACTTTACATATATATATATATTATGTTATATACTTTTTTAAGGAATGTGAGAATAAGAAGAATAATTGTTGATTCCCTCCTACTTTTCCCCACCTAAATAATAACATCTAATCTAGTCTCAAAAGTGATACTTTTTGCTTTCTTACTGTTTTATGTATTATAGCTTGTCATATTATCTGTCCAAATAATTTAGGCTAATTTTTAGGTGTCTTGGTGTGGAGACAGTGAAATTATGAAAACCTAGGTCACATAGTAGTTTAAAAGTCAGTCATTGGCTAATTATCTGAGTATTTTTTTTACCTAATGCTTTTATTATAAATGTCTATTCTATTAAATCTTTCTATATGAAGTTTATTAGGTTTGTAGCTTTAATTTGTTTTTTTTTCATTGCAAATTTATAAAAACGAGTGGTTCTGCCATATTTTGAGAGAAATTAGATCTTTTAATATTGACATGACTTTTCATGTTGTAATTATAAGATGTATTTTTCAATATGTAACAAATAATGAAATGCTAACAATTGTGTGTACTTTGTTCACAAGTTTACTTTGCTTTAAAACAATAATATAGACAATAATGTATATGATAAAGACCAACAATGCTTAAAGGAATACTATAGTATTTTTTTTATCAGCAAATTCATAAACATACACTAAGCTAATATAATTTATTTTTATTTTGTCAGGTTGCTTTATGTTAAAGAGAGAATAGTTCAAAGTAACTTTGTAAAATGACTTAAAATATGATGATGTTGAAAATGTATTATAGATGAATATAGTAATTATAGATTTTCCTTTTTATGGAAATCTCTGAAGAGAATTTGTAATCTTTTAATTTAGCTTTTCTAAGATTTTATATTTATTTAAAACATTATTTAACACATGCCGTTCATCCTCATGTATTCTTACCTCAAAATTAACACCTCCCTCATCTTCAGTTTAACTTTATTAAAAATAAATAGTTGGTACATAATATTATGCAACTGTTGATTGCTCCAAAACTATTCTTAAATTTGTTGGAGCGTTCCATATTTATAATACTGGGTAAGTTTTTCTGCATTCCTTTTATGACTTTTTGTCAATGCTGTATTTTGGTCTTTCAAAGTTTGACTTCCAGATTGTGGTTTAATAGGAAGATGATGAGGTAAAGTCAAAGGTGCAGCTCTGAGCTTAGCTCAGAGTGGCCACCTTTCTGTCCTTGGTTTTTGAGCAAGATTTTGATAACAATAGTCAGAAAAAAACAATATTGGCAACAATGATAATATAATGTTCTGATATTTATCACCGAGTTCATGAACAATAGAGTAGGTCTACTCACTAGATCCCAACAACAAGCAAATATCCACTTGATGGAATCAAATTCACTCGTTAATAATTGTGAGTTGTTGGTCAGCACAATGCTATCACTCTAAGTTCAGTATGTGCAAACTTAACAGGTATTATGTGTATATATATTTAGACATGTTTCTAAAAAGCTAATTATTTCTGTATTGCTAGCTGGAGAGTCTTGCTTGTATAAAGCAGCATTATTCATTATTTTGAGAACCACAATAAGCAGGGAAAATACTGTGGTAAATGTATATGGATGGGTTTTTTTATCATTTCCCATTGATTTGCATAGTAAGTATCAGGGGACCCAAGTTGAAAGAAATCTGGGATATATGTTTAAGTGAGCTTTCTTACCTCATCAAATTTTATTTTGCTGCACATCGACACTGATTTTTGTGAGACAATTGATAAGAAAATTGTAATAAAGTAGTCAAAACATGCAGTTATCGACTATGTTCACACACGGCAGCTAACGTTTAGCAGGATCTGGATCCTGCTAACCGTTAGCTACAATGTGTTCATACAAAACAATCCACAATCCAGATACCAAGAAGAGGATGATCGAAACACTGGAAATCGGAAGCACGTATGTGTGATTAGTTGATGACAGAAACGCGCTTAATTTGCTAACTGATAGCGCTCGCTAGCCATTAGCCTATCTGGATCCTGGTAACAGTTAACGCTAACCCATCGGGTTTCACACACGAGTGCTAACAGTTAGCGCTAACAGTTAACTCCCAATCCGGATACTAGGGCTCTCGTGTGAACCTGCCATAATGAATTTGGGGGAGATTGGTTAGTTTCCGCGAGATTCTTGCTTGCGAACTTGTGGGATGTCGATTCAATTTCTGGAAGACTCCCTCTACTTTCAGGATACTTTGGAACAGTGGCGGCGCCAGCTGGGGGGGAGGGGCAGGGAGGCTTAAGCCCCCCCCCATCGGTCTCATCAAGCCCCCCCCCAATCGGCCAAAGCTTGTCAGCCAGTTGGACAAAAAAAAAAAAAAATAGGTAAATTATATCCTAGAGCCGCCACTGCTTGGGAACCCTAAAAGCATCGGGACTTTCTTGTTGTTTTCATCTAAAACTGGGCACTCACTGCATTGTGCGACAGTCGTACGGTGAGTCGAACTCCGCTCCCTGTGAGCAGTAGATGACGCGACACTGTCTGCTGATTGTCGGTGGCAGTCTGACCGGATTGCCATTAAAAACTGCACCCTGTGTACACATCGTGGCATTGCATTCTTTATAGAATCACGTAGCCTGATGACTATCAGGCACAGTAAGTGCCCAGCTTAACTGTTAGTAATTTTATATCTCGTTGTAATCAAGGAACATTCAATACTTAAAGCTTCCATCTTCCGTGCTCTCTTATACAATTTAGTCTATCCATCTCGCACAACGATCATCTTGTCGTTTTTTCGTTTTGTTAATGGGCCTTGTTAACTTTTGTATGTCTCAATTATCTTGAATCTTTGAAATAGTATTATTTCATTATCATTGATTAAACCTAGCTAAATAGTAATATCAGTTTGCTCAGAATATGTATATGGCAGGTGAATCCCATTTGAAATAGGAATTATTTTTCCTTTATAACCTACCATCTATATCTTGGAGTAAAAACAGAATAAATAAATAAATTAATTAAATATTGTGTAACTGGTTGTATAACCAAGTCTGATGCTTATTAAGTGGTGTGGAAATTTAGTGACTTCTTCCAGGATTGAAACTAAACCCTTCCCTTGGAAGGCAAGGTGCTAACCTAATTAGGCATTTAGCAGGGGATTAAATAACCAGTTGTTGAAGATTATCATCATTTACTGTAAATGCCCCAATACAGTAGCATTTATAACATTTTTAGTGTTTGAATTGTAGCGCTTATTCAAGACTGCAGCTACTTACAAATTATTGCAGTGCTAAAGATTGTACATTGTTTTGTACACAAACCTATTTTTACTTGTTCCGCAACATTAATTTTACTTAATCCATGAGAAATTGGTTATTTAATACTGTAATAGAATTCCCATGATAGGAAACATCAAAGCATGTTAGGTATTTACTTCTCGATAAGCACTGTGACGTTCATTTTATAATATATATCTATATTAATATATTCAAGAGTTGCTCTTAGTGGAAAAAAAATCATGTGTGGTACACCGCTTATTTGAGAGAGGTGCTTAATGTAACAATTACAGTAAGCATATGTTGTTCCTATTGTATTTTTGGTGCTGTTTGTATATGCTAGGAAGTTGTTTTATTTCATTTCTTATTTATACTGGGGAACCTGCTTAGTGCATTAGCACGATGTGTTCTCCCACAGGGCCAGTAAGATTTATTTTTTTTAGTGAACAAAATGATTCTTTAATTTTGGCAAGAGTTAAACCCAAGACTTTGGGGTTGAAATTGAATCATTTTAACCACTAAGCTTCAACTCCAGCACAATATTTTATATAATATTATAAGTGCTAATTTGGAGGGAGGAAAAGTTTACAGTAATTAGGCTTTAGTTAAACAAAGGAACTAGTTTCAGTGTAATAAGTAGATTGTGTAATATTGTAGATTTATTATTGCAGAATTATTCCTTAAAAATGTTTTATAGTTTTACTCAAGTGTATGAGCTCGGAAGTTAAACAGAATAAAAAAAAAACACTTTAATAAACTGTCTTTGTTGCTAGTGTTTTTAGTATTATTGTACTGACTTTTTTATATTACACATAAATATCAGTTGTTTGCCATTATAAATTTGAAATGTTTATTAGTATTAGTTGTGCTAATATAACCTAATTAATTTAGTTTTTTAGTAGGCCTATAATGATGGTTATAACATACAAATAACTTATACAATACAAACTGTATATAATAGAATCACAAACAATTACACTAGGTAGTAATTTTTGGAAATATAAGAACAGAACGTGGATTGATAAATTAAATTATTGATAATACTGGATTGTTTGAGGGAATTAAAGGCAAAATTGCCAAATTTCGAGCTTTGAAGTGCGTAGACCGTGATACATTATTTAGGGTGCCGAGAGAAAGATGTTAGAAAACAACACACAGCACTTTTTAAACACTACAATTATTTTGGTCTCCTGTAGGAAATGCTATATTTTTCAGAAAGCAAAACCAACCCTAGATTTTCGAAATTAGTGGTTCGGTCTCACATAAGCAACACAAAATATTTTGGCCTAAATACCAGAAGGGTATACGATTACAAATAAACCAAACAGGAGAAGACAGCAGTTTTGCCAATACAGGTAAGTTCAATAGATTTCGAAATGGCCACATCACCCACTACGCCCTGTAAAAATCTATTTATGATTTACTAATACAAAATACACTGAGTAATACTGAACAGTTTTGATTCGATTTAAGTTTAGTTTCCTAATGTCTTAATACTGTAAGTTTAATTAAGATTAAATTCATAAACGATTTACTTTATAGTTTAAGTATAATGTGGAAAGGAACACCGAATATTTTATCTAAAATTATTTAATTGCTTTTTGAAAGAATAGCAAAATCTCAATTACTTAATCCCCCCCCCCTGTTTGAAAAATTCTGGATCCGCCCCTGCCATACATGATAGGTTGAGAAATATAATCGGTATTTGCTATTTATATTTTTACACATAGGCCACAATCCAAAATAATATTTTCTGGATTGAGCCAAATTACAGTAAATTCGATTTTCATGCCCGTATTCTGTAGTGCTCTGTTCATAATATCTGTTCACTGAGACCCTTAACTCTGAAAGAAAGAATATAAAACGCTATTATTCACGGTAAGAAACATTCTAGTCAACCGAAAATCAAGTTAAATAATTATACTGAATTACGGTATAATTATACGCCCTCGTACGTTGGTAAATAATTATGCAGTCAGTGAGAGAACCACTAGTTTGTGGAACATCACTAGTAGAACAAAGAGCGGATCCAGCGCGCGTGTGTGTGTGTGTGTGGGGGGGGGGGGGGGTTAAACATTTTAAATTGTGTTCATTTTCATATTAACAGTTGGTAGCTTCACTGATTCAGACGATCTGCACATAAGACGAACATAATTATGTCAATTAAAAAATATAACATTTTTATGTACTGCGCGTATGAGACGATCCTCTGTTTTTCGATCGTTGCTATTTTAAGCCTTGTATAATACGCGAGTATTTTTCGGTAGCTCCACTCTTGTTTTTGCATACATCACTTGGTAGAAGAAAAGCACAGGTGCTTAATCAAGCTTGGCCCCTTAGTCACACCCCACCCAATAACATATCAGGTATGTCCACAAAACGACCAGTTTGAACATTCTTCACGGAGTAACAATATTTTCTGATACTGATTTTCGGAATAGGAAGTGTTATACTCTGTGATCCACAATTAGGCACCCGTACATGTAATTCTAAATTAGTTCTACATCTGGGTAGGCCCCTATGGATATAAATAAAATCGTCAAATATTCTAAAAAAATTCTGATAAATTATGTTATAAGTTGGATAAAATTTAAAATAATCGAAGCTATGAAGTGTGAATACGTCCAAATATTTTAGTTTTCGAAAAAAAAGTTATATATATGATCTTTTGAGTGAAAATAGTGATGACTAAAAAATGACACAGTTTTTTTAGGCCTATTATTTATTGGTGTACGTGCAATTTCTTTTGGGAATAAAAATTGGCCTCATTAAGACCTAACCATTCTGAAAAAAAGATGTAAATAAGGTACTATTATTCGAAAATAATCGAAATAAATTATTGGGTAAATCATTAAAATAAATTATTAAAATACGTGTGTATTATACTGTATTTAAAACATACCTGTAATTACCAATAAGCATTGATCCCTGAGGGACATATAGGGTTGGGTATATAAGTAACTTATTATGGGAGTCAAACTGAAAATTGCACTCGGAGATAAGAAAGAAGGGAAGAGTAAATGGTGCATTCGTTACCGTGATGCTGTATATAAACTATAAATATCATAAATGATTTATTTTGCTTTATTCATTTGCTCTTACAAAACAAAACAGAAAAAAAAAATAAATATGGAGTGATAAAATCACAAAAGAGCCTATCGGGGATATGATAACCCTAAAATTGCGAAAAAGACAATATTAAATTTCCGAGGTTATGGGTCGGTCTCATTTCCCTATTCTATATTATTTATTATATTCTTAACTTATTTTTTTATTATTTCATCATCATTATTATTATTATTAGTAACAATCAGTCAATTAATTTATTCAACGATAAATCCCCACAAAGGAAGAGAAATATGGAAACTAAAAAAGTACATAAAAACCTGAAATCAATATAATTGTCGTCGTTTTTTAATAACAATATAAGTATTAGTAGTATTATTAAGTATAACTATTAGTAGTATTATTAAGTATAATTATTAGTATTATTAAATATAATTATTAGTATTATTAAGTATAATTATTAGTATTATTTTGATAAATTTAATAATAAATAATTCAGTCTTAGCTGTTGACGGCAACCAGTTTAAAGCCTGCCCCTAGAGTTTTGAAAACGAACACCAATTTCGCAAAGAATTTGTTCTCAACCCAATCAAAACTTCAGCAAGCCACCACCATGGCGGGGAGGAGGCGAAATAATCGCTGTGATACAGAATCAAATTCAAGTGGAAAATCAACAAAATCATGTTCATTTTCTGTTGAATTATTTAGACGCATGATTGCTGAATACTTATGTACGTTCCTGTTCATTTTAATTGCAGGGGTAGCCACGCCAAACGGTGATCAATCGGATGTTGATGTTATGAAAACGGCCCTGACGCTCGGAATGGCAGGTAAGCCCAGGCCAAAATTCGACTGCACTCCATGTTTACGCTAAGATCTTCTGTATCTCGTCTTTCTTCTGCTGTTGTACAATAGTACTAGTAAAAAACCTGAAAGTGAACATGTCGTGCAATGATGTAGAATTAAAAGATCTATATTTTTTATCCAGTGTAACTGGTTGTTTGATTGATTATCGTGTAATTATGTGTCTCTGGAAAGTTAAGTAGTAGGGCAGGGGCCTACTTTAGTCTGACTTTCAGTCTCAATTGTTAGCAAGGTTCACCCATGGTTTATCCTGGCCTACTGTAGGCCTATGGTAAGAACACTCCATACAAGGGTTCACTCACTGACAACAAACAGCAGGGATTGACACTATTGTACTTCATTTAATTCTCATTAAATATGATGGTGTGTGTTAATTAGGATATGCACTTTATTATTTTTTTGGTTAGTATTTATTTACTATTTCTTGGTTTTGAATAGGGAAGTGGATATATTTACGTGACCGTAAACAAGTCAGTAAACGATATATATCTACATGAAATAATTAACGCATGCGCAGTCATACTTTAATAAACTTTCATCGTTCACTCAATCAAAATTAGCGTCGGCCCAAGCCGCAGTGCGCAAGCCTGCAACGGCACAGATTTCATTAAAAGCCTATAATTTTGTTTTTATTAAACTTAATTTAGTTTCCTACTATAGTATGTAGTTTAATCATTAAATATATTATTAAATCATTGTGTTAACTTTTCAAATTAAAGTGGTATTATCAGCTGGAAATATTTTTGTTCTTGTCATTTTACTTGTGTCATATGTTGAAGGAACACACTTGACAAAGTACAATATTACTAGGCCTACTCCAAAACATGAAGGTTCCCTGCTAAACCTAGCACTCAATTACCTCAAAATCAAAACGATATTCTATAGGCTTAAGCCTGTATTGTTGTACCATAGCCAATCATCACAAAGTAAATAACATTTTAATGTTTTCATTCAAACACATTACCAACGTCGTCACTAAAAAAACAGCACTGTTAACATTCTTTAGTCAGGTCGATCGTCAAGCCTTGATCGAGCGAGTAGAACATCCGAGAAAGACCACATTTAGAGAGCACATGATCCATACTCTACGAACTATGCAGCAAAAGTAAAGAATATGCGCATGTTTTCTCTAAGATCATTACGAATAATGTAAGACAGAACAAATATTTTTAATGTTTTATTCCTTTATGGAAACATTAAAAAAACAACATTGGCAGTTAATTTCAATGAATGCTGTGAATGTGTCTACAAAGTATATGCAAAGAGCGTGTGGAATAAACAGCCTCACTTGTACGTTGTGGTAATAACGTTAGAGTGAAAAGAATACAAATAGGCTTATTTCTAGCTCATTATCAAAATGATTCAATGATTTATTTAATGATTGAAGTGCATACTACTGTAGCAAATTTAATATGTTTAATAAGAACGGAAAAATTAAAATTATTGAACGTCAAACCCTGTCGTAAACTGTTTACAAAAATTCATTCAACCAATTCAGGAAATTCCCCATGTGCTTTGCCGTTGACTCGACTGTGTGTTGAATAATGGTTTTTTTAAAGAGCAGAAACTTCTTTGTTTGTACAAAAAAATGTTTGGTCAAGTTAATGTAATTTAATGCGACTATAAACACTTACACGTTTGGGGGATCTGATTTACGTATGGCTACCATGGATTTATGGAAACTTGCTAACAAAATGGCCTTAGCAAATCCGTGGTGAGCTTGGGCTGAGTCCCGGAGGCTTAAAGGCGCACTATGGTTTGGCCCGTGGTCTACCATGGATGCCAATGCGTTCCCTCTTGGCCTGTCACATTCTGATGGGGACCCTCATTTCTCGTGTTTGAATCAAGGTCTGACACGTCTTCACATTCTGTCAAGACTTTCTACGGACGCCGAACAGCTTTGGAGCACGTTTGTACCCACGGTATAAAAAGAAGGCCTCCCAGGCAATAGCAATCAATGCATGTTTGCTGCATACATCCAGTCTTTGCATCAGCAAGAAGAAGGCCAGCAACAGTTGCAGAGAGGGAAGGCCAGAGGGCAGCAGGCAGGAAGAAGGCGGATGAGAAGGTCAAGATCCATGAGGGTGTGCTAATGGTTATTGGAAGACCGAACTTTTTCGATGGCATAGCTTTGCCTTCTTTCACAGCATGGTCTTCATCGATAGCTTCTTGTTGTTTTATTTGTGGCGTTTTTCCTATTTATGCTTTCTGTCCCACTATGGACCGCCTCCAAGTTTTGTTACAGGCTATTATGTACGTACTGTCACGTTTAGTTGCGATCACCCCATTTTACTACAGCCTACTTGGTTTCTCATCCGCACCATGACTGCTGTGGCAAATTTTTTGACAGTTTAAAAATCTGCGCCAGCAATCACAAATTATTTTCATAGACTAACTACGGTACATATGTACCGGTAGAAGTTAACCATACAACCACATATTGACACTGTACATAGTAGTAGAACACACAACTGCGGTGCAAATTTAAATTAAATTGCAGTAAAAGTTTAATATTATTAGCTTCCTTAGCCTTTCACCATAAAAAACAGCAGCACCCATGACCCCCCCAATTACAGATTGGCTTCTCCATCCTACCAACTGTGCCATGAGGCCAAGTTCAACATAAAGCAATTATAGGATATGAGGCAATTATTCAAACACACAAACAAACTACTGTACAAGGATTGGCATTTCAGATAGCTACATAAAAGTTAATCTATACAACTAATTATGAAGTTTGATGTTGGCACCATCAAGAACAATAGCATACATGACCTCCTCCTTCCCCCAATTACAGTTTGTTTGCTGTGCAGTACCAACTAGAGTAAGCTATGACATATTAAAGTTGTATTTATACCCTTAGAATACTGCTTTTAAGTAAAGTTTAATACAGAGAAAAAAAACTTATTGTAATGTATCTTTAATGTAAACCAAATTGAGGAAACTTCAAGATAAAATTTAGAAAATGAAAGAAATCCCTTTTGAAACTTTTTTTTCTTTCTCAAGATAAAATTTAGAAAATGAAAGAAATCCCTTTTGAAACTTTTTTTATTTTCTTTTGACAAGTTTCGCTAAGTGTTGCCTGTATGGGATTTGACATACTTCTCTCATTTTCTAGTTCATTAACAGCCTATGGCCTTTAAAAAACCTGCAGTATTAGCAAAAAACCCTCGATAGTCGCCCATTGCTAATAAACGCAGTAATATGATGTACAATATTGATAAGTTGAATTCTTTTAGACTACCTATTCTTTCAAAATTTAGCTAATGGTAATTATTAGATATCTTTGCCATTGTTATTTTAAAATTCACAGCATATTGAAATGTACAGTACAGTAGACCCAAGACTTGTTTACAGTACGTATTTGTTTCACAATGTGACTCCGTCCTATACTGATTATTGTGTTTTTTTTTGTGCGAGTACTTATTGCTTTATATCCCCTTTTGGAATCTCTAAATCAAACAAACTGCCAGCTGCTCTTATTATTATATTTCCAAGTATGGGGTGTGTTTCTTTAGACATTTTAATGCATTCAGTAGTTCAGCGCATTGAATATGATTTGAATTTTTAACAAGAGGCCATAATTTAACTTCTGTACTTCTTAGCCAGTGATAACTTGTTCCTCAGGATGTTTATATTTTTAATACAGTAGCTTACAAAAGTTGTATATATATATATATATATTCTTGGAGAAATATGTCATTGATGATATGTAAAAATAATATATTGACCTAGTGAAATTTACTTGTATTGTATGTGTAGTCCTATTCTTTTGTTAATAGAGATTCGTTTATGTTCATAGCTTACAAATGTTCTCATAGTACTAATAAACTTGATGGACAAATAAGTCATTGATAAAATGTAAAAATAATATCCGTAGTGAAATTTATAACTAAGTGTACTGTATGTGATAATAATAATAATAATAATAATATTTATTTGGCAATCATCAAGAACAGTTTGAGTCTGGAGTGAGAATAGGTACAAGCAAGCCCAAACAGTGACTGCACTCACTCCATTTGTTAATTGAGGTATTTATGTTCATCTCGCCTTTTTGATCACTAGTAGTAATCAACATAATCTGAGATTTCATTGCCACGTATTCTCTTTATGCCCAAGGTGATACTTTTTGTCTGATATTAGACTATGAAATCACTGTAAAGACTTGTTATGACACTTGTTTGATATTGTTTTGCATTTGCCAGGAAAGTACAAAAGGTTATTCGATGCTGTAGACAAAAAGAAAAGAGTGTAATAGGTTTATAATGAGCCAAGTTGTAAATTCTTGTTGTATTGTGAGCGTGGTTTCCTGCATGTCATCAACCTGAATGAGTTACCAGTCCTCCGCTTTCAAAGTTGTTTCCGCTCCATTTACGTTCCAAAAATCTATTGTTTAAATCTTCACACTTCATTTAATTTTTTCATTGTGGGGAAATTTTGAACTCTGATTTCATTTAATGTGCTGTGGGAGTTTTTCGTTGAAATATCAACATGTTTTGTTTTATTAAAGCCATCCGATAATTCTGGATCCGTTTGAGATAAGTTCTGATAACTTTAAATATAAGACTTGAGGAGATGTCCATGATAAAGACTATAAATATACTCTGTAGTAACTACTGTACTGTACTAAACTACACAAACATCCATTGTTTCCATCATCCTTGGGCAAGACAATATGATGACTACCATACAATCCAGGAGATAAATCTCTACTTAATATAATATATAATATATGTGGCAAAGACAAGCCAAACCAGTCACTCGTCGCAAAAATTGATTTTGAGTTATTAATACAGTGTTAGAGAGTAAAATAATAGCTATAAAATGGTAAAAAAATCATTCAAATCGGATATTTCCTTATGAAGTTACAAGCGTTTAAACATATAGCTGTTTAAAGAACAATATCTGAGAAATCAGCCTTCAAAGTTTATGATTTCATGCTTTTCTCATACAGAAACGATCATTAAATCCTTAAAAAGTGTTGTTTTAACATTAAAAATGGGGAAAATAACAGCATAGAATGATGTACAGATATGTAAAGGTTAGTTTAGTATAATAAAGTAGATTTTTAAAAATTTGACATTCCAGCATATTTTGGCCATTTTCTCTGAAACGCGATTTGCGACGAGTGACTGGTTTGGCTTGTCTTTGCCACATATAGTCTCATAGCGCACATGCCAAAAATAGGCTTCGATGCGCTTCATATTATTATCGATCCAACAGATAAGTCCAATGAAATATATAAAAGCGCATCATGTCAAAAAAAGACCTCTCTCTTCATGTTAATTACCCCGGACATTGGATTCATGAATAAAACATATACTGTACCTGATGTTAGACATATTGAGTCGTACCGTCGATATACCTTAGCCATTATTAGTTTCTGCTGTGTTTACTGACTCTGCGACCAAGAATACTCATGATTATTTATGTACGGTATTTATTACCGTTTTTGGGTAAAAATGTGAAGCTGTTTTGCTGATTTTGAAAAAAGATATTATAGTAATACCTGTACTATACACTCTGCAATCTTTAAAATAGACGAATAGAGGATATGTGAGGAGAGGAAGCTGAAAGCTTAACCTTGCTCTTGTGGCATTGTGAATGTTGTTCTTCCAGGCATCTGAAATTTACGACAATCAGACCTGACCACAAATTTGAACATTTATATCAACAACAGTTAACAGTTTAATATGGTAGACATTCAGTAATTGAAATGAAGAGGTTTTCTCTAGTTTCCTTTCAGGACAAACAGCAATCTTTAAAATAGACGAATAAAGGATGTGAGGAGAGGAAGCTAAAAGCTTAACCTTGCTCTTGTAGCATTGTGAATGTTCTTCCAGGGATCTGAAATGTACAACAATCAGACCTGACCGCAATTTTGAACATTTACTGAATAACACTACAGTTAAAACACTTTAATATGGTAGACAGTCACTAATTGCATAAATGATGAGGAACAGTTAAATCACTGGAACTGAAATTGTTGATAATTAGTCAAAATAGATAAATTGATTAAAAAACATTTTTTTTTTAATTGACAAAGAATTTCAGTTTCAGTTTATTGTTTCACACAATGAACATAATAAGAACATCATAATAATTCAATAGAAGAATATAATGGGTTCATAAATTCAAAATAACAATAATATGAACAAAATAAAACTTCACAATAAAAATTCAAATTTATAATTACCTAGACACAGTAAAGTTTCATTGTGTGTGGATTATACTAAAAAAAAATTCTTAAGTCTGATCTTTCAAGCAAAACATTTAGTTAATGGCTTGAGCTTAAGAATAACAATAAGTAAATAAGAAACAAATAAAAAAAATATATGAAAATAATGAAATACTAGGTGTGGATGTAACATGTAATCTAATCAGCTAGACAGAGAATATAAATATTATAGTTTGTGCACTACTTTACTTAATAGATATTAAACAAAAACTAAGATGCATACATATGAATATAATATATATAATATTTTGTTTTAAAAGATTATAAGGTGTGGGATAGTTTAAGGTTAAAGGGTAAATTGTTCCATAAATATGGCCCATTATAAATAAAAGATGTCCTTTCAATGAAGTGGTATGGCTTTTCTAGATAACATTTGTATGTACAGTACTGTATGTGATTCAGTGTGCTGTGTAGTTAGAAAGCTATTTGTAGTAGAATGTCCTAATTCTTTCTGTTGAAAACACACAATGGAGGAGTTGATAAAAGAATAGATGTTTAGTAAAAGAGATCTTTGTGATTTATCACAATGAATAAGGCAATTAGCTCTTCACTGGATAATGAATCTGCAAACATATTGCAAGATGTAAGAGTAAATTTGCAAACAGTATGAAGGAATCTTCAAACAGGTTACAAGACATAGGTGAATTCATTTAAATAACATTAGCAAACCATTTTATTCAATTTTATTATAAGGAGGGGAAAATATAGGTGTAATGCTACATTTATTGTAATAATTAATCCAGACACGTGGAAATTTTAATCTCTTTAATTTTATATTTAAAAAAAAAAAAAAAAAGGAAAAGTGACTATATACATTATTTGTCATAAACATGTAGATATTTAAATTTCTGTCTATAATGTGATTTTGAATGTCAATTGGACATTTTTTTAAATGTTTTGACATAAATTTTGTAGGCAACAAACGAAAATGAAATACTGTGAAAGGTATTTGCCATGGAAATGAGAAATACTGTATACATGCAGACCAGTATTGAATTATATATTGTTTTCCTTGATCATGTTATTTTTTATATATTTTAAAAAGGTTTTTGCAGATATTTAATAAATTTTGATGTTTTTGTATAATAAAATAAAAATATAAATTGTTTATTTTTTTTAAATAGTTGTGACATTGATACATTGTTTTGAGAGGATAAGTGGAGCACATATGAATCCAGCCATCAGTATTGGAATGATGACAGCAAGGCATGTCAGTCCCCTTACCGGGGTAGTGTACATCGTAGCACAGAGTATTGGGGCCATCACAGGAACAGCTCTGCTGAAGGGGTGAGTATAACTTTTAACCACTTTTAATCTTGCTAGCTTTTTGTTTTTATCTGATGTGTTATACTTTTAATAGTTTAGATTTCATTTGAATAACCATAATTATAAATCATGAATGCTTTTATTTATATAATTTTATTTCATGTCATCATCCATGTCACATTTGATTGTTTTTAATATTTGTTATGATCTTCCAATACAGTCGTTGATACCTTTATTATAATACAGATAATAAAGATATGGTATATATTGAATATAATGTCTCCTATCACACTGTATGCTACTGGCATTTCCTGACTTGGTACAGTACATTCTTTGCAAGTCCTTGAACCTTGAAAAGTGTAATTTGAATTTGAAAAAGTTTAATTTGAATTTAAAACATGAAAAGTTTCACAACATCTATGCCTAATTGTCACCACTTACAAATATATTGTATAAATATTTCAGACCCTGCAGTTTACATAAAATCATACTGCTGCATTTATTTATTTCCTGTTCGTACATTTACTGATTTTTATTATCTTTTCAGTTGTCTGCCTGATCTAGTCCAAACTAACACTGGAATGAATGATCTTGATTTGGGGATCATTAATGGCTTCCAAGCATTTGCATTAGAATTGATAATGACATTTATCTTGATGTTTACTTTCTTTGCAACAACTGAAGATAATAACCTAATTGGACATCGCCCCTCAGGGGCTGTACCAGTTGGTCTTGCATTTCTTCTTAATACGTTATGGGGTGTAAGTTAGGTTTATTCCATCCCTTCTTGACTTTAAAATAAATGTTTTTAGGAAACTTAAAAATATTTAATCTAAATAATTTGCAATACATTTTTGTAACAAGATTGATTATCTGCCATTTATTGCCTTTTAGCTCTCCTCTTTGATTCTAAGATTTTCTAAAATTAATTTCATTGTAATTTTGATTCCTTGCTTTTGCAGTTTAAATTTACTGGAGCAAGTATGAATCCCGTAAGGATTTTGGGGCCGCTTGTGATTCTTGGCAACCTTGAAAATATTTGGGTGAGTAGAGTTAAATATAGAGAAATAGTAAACAGAGTCCAGTGCTTAGAAACAAATAGGGTATGGTGTTTAAGAGAGTAAAGTAAGATAATGTATAAGATTTAGTTGAATATGTAGGAGAATGAAGCTTACTGTAGGTTATAGTAGGGGGAATTATTGCATTTAAGAGTGGTATATACATTTACCTGATTACATCTTGCAAAAGACTAATTTTTTCACTGAAATATTTTGAAGTAAAATGTTCAAAGGAGTGGCAGTGTGTGTTTAGGAAGTGGCAGGTAATTTTTATGAGAGTCAGTTAAGGTGTTTAGTGGATTGAGGTGCTTAGGTGGCTAAAGAAAGGGATTTTAGTAGGTTGAACTGACATGTTTAGTGGAGTGAAATAAGGTGTTTAAGGCCCAGTTCAGACTGGATTAACCTGGCTCAACTCACCGGGTTTATCCACCTGTCAGTCTGAACTAGGTGGCTGTATTCCTATAGTAACAAGGCTTGGCGCACCACTGTGTTTAACTTTTCTAACCTGGGCTTTAATCGTTGGGGGGGGGGGTGGTTTTGCATTGACTTCGGGTGACAAAATGACAATCAGCATTCAATTACGTACGCTGTGAGTGAGCATACGTTTCGCGAGCAATGTTTTGAAACACGTTTCCTGGTTACGGTTCATTATTATGCAAATTCTCGTCTGGCTAATCTCGCTAGTCTGAACGCCTGGCAAAGTTCAGCCGGGCTTAACGTTGAGCTGGGCTTAACTCAAGCCTGGCTTATCTCCAAGTCTGAACGTAGCCTATGAGAGAAATGTTGAGGAAGAAAAATCATCTGTGTAGTAGAATAATTAAAGTGATTAGGAGTCACAAAGAGTCATAGGTGTTTAAAGATGTGAAGTAATGTATTTAGTGCTTTAGTCTTTCGTACCTCTCTTTTGAATACTTACTTTATTTTACAGGTGTATGTTGCTGGACCAACCTGCGGATGTCTTCTTGCTGCTTTTGTGTACAAGTACATATTTAACGCCAGTAAAGGTCAGTGGATGACGCCCTCAACATACGATGATCAAGAAGAAATAGAATTGGAAGCACCTGCTTCCCAGGATGCCTAAAATCTTGATGTCTTGGTTAGTGGCTTCACATTTATTACTTTATTTGTCACATGGTAATGATTGCAATGGTTATTATAACTTGTATTACTGATGACTTGTCACCATCAATATCATTATCATTATTAATACTATCATCTCCTGTCATCATCATCATACCACTCCACCGCCATTATCATTGTATTTATCGTAATCTCCATTATTATCATTTTTGTTGTCATCATTAATTGTCATCCTCATTAACATGACCATCAGTTGCCTTTGCTGTTACGGCGCCTAAAGGACCGGAGCCTCTATTGGCTGGGTATTGTATTTACTTACATGCCCATTTATATAGTACCTTTTCTTTGCAGTTACAAAGCATTTGAAGTTGCTCTAAACCACCTCATAGAGGACCAGTCAGAAAAGAATAACCAACAGTAATAGTTTTAATGATGGTTTTTGGTTTTATTTCCAGGTTGACAGTTTTGCTATTGGTATGTCAATTAATTGGTAGATGGGACAACTGAGCTGCTCATTGTTCATTTAGCCGACTGATTCACCTCTCTAATGAAAGACTAGTATTTAGGAGTGAAAAGCTCCTCTCTAGCAATTTTAAACTCAAGTTGCTGAGTTCACTTCATGAGGGACCTGGGCCAAACTCATCAAATTTAGTAAATGATAGTGTGTTGTAGTAACTGTATTATGTTGATAGTAGTATTATGCAACAGTAGCATTGTATGGTGGTAGTTACATTGTTATAATGCAGGCCATTGCGCAATCCTAACTTTCAGAATTTGGACCAATGTCAGCCCATCTAGACAGTGTCAAATGTTAAGTGTGAAATGTGTGTGCAAGTGAAGGTCTTAGTGCGTGTGGAGTGTACGGGAGTGGGGGATGTTAAGTGCCAAATGTGTGTGGAAGTGAAGGTCTTGGTGTGTGGGTGGATGTGTTAGTGTGGGCAATGCGAGAATGTGTATGTGTGAACAAGTAGGTGAATGTGCATGTGTGGAAATGGGATGGAGTTGGGTGTGTGCATGTGTGGGCAATAAGAGGATGATGTACATATGAGTGTGTAAATATTAAATTATAGAGTGTGGCTATGTGTGTTTGTATAACTACAGTCTATCATGTATGTACTTGCACATATGTCTGTGTAATTTTACATATATAATTTTCAATTCAGTCATCTATACACAAAAGAAAATGGAAATATATGGTAAGCAAAACAAATACAGAATTTGACAACAAAAAGCAAATGTGTTGTTTTATAGTATTGTTGCTAAATTATTAATATCATATGGTATTCAAAAGAATTAGAAGTACTTTCTTTATTTAAGAGCATTTTTTATTGACATTTATATGCAAATATTTGTTTTTATATTTCATTTGCTGTATCAAACACAATTTGAATTACATGTTTTTGATATAGAATAAAATGCATGGTTCTAAAATTATTACAAAATGTATCCAGTGTTCAGAGAATTAGTTCCCGCCGGCATTATAGCACTGTTATACAATATTATGCAAAGAAACAGTAATTAGTACTTAATTTCCAAGTACAAGTCAGCTATTGATTTAACAATTTCAATGCAACCTTTTACACTTGTGACCTAATTGTTGTTAATTTGAATTTCGAAACAGCTTTAAATTTTCATAAAGTAAGAATGAAATCCTCATTTAGGATTGTCATGTACATAAAACTAATTGGAGTGTTTTTTTAAAACTCTGATTTTTATAAATGAATAGTTTTGTACAGATCTTGAAAGGTATACTTGTTAGCAGGAGTGCTTGTTAGTTTGAAGTTGGGAGATATAGATGTGACACTTATAATGATGGCAATGTACTGGAATTTGATTTTTATTTTATAATAATCTCAAATAATTATTATTTCTTAGGGTATTTGGCAAAGCTAGAAAAAAGGGGCATAAAGGTATTTTGTAATCTGTGCCCATACTTTTAAGGTATAATTTAGTAAGATAATTGACAATTGTACTGACTTTTACCAAGGTTTGTATTTACGATGAAGATGATTTCGGTAGGAATATCTTTGAAAGTCTATATAACATTTTGCCTAAACCAATTGCTATTATTAGCTTGATTTACATTATACCATTTTATTGTTACTCAGTTAAATAAGTTATGCATTTTGAATTTTTAAGTGTTATTTCTGTTGTTTTGTACTTTTTTAAGGCTTTTATAAAGTTGATTATGGTAACCCCACTTAACTCGGGTCACAATTGTAACCTAAGGAAGTACAGTAGTTATTAATATTATTAAATATGGGCCTAGGAAAAATGTTCCCATAGGGATAAACTGATATAAGGTCTAAGGTAAAAGTTGCCACAAGTGGGTGGATACTTAGTGGGAAGTAGGTCAAATTGGCCCCATGCCGTAAAGGAAAACATGACATTGACCTTAAAAATATTAGGTAACTCTACCAAGGCTATTAACATACCAAAAACAGTTGGTAAAAATTTGACCAAAATGGCCATTTTATAATCAGTGTATAGTACAAATTGGCCAACACTAAAGCAATGCTATTTATACAGTGGAATTATTGAAATATATTCTCTATATTTACTATAGCAAAGCATGAAGCAATGGTGAAATTGAGCATGGTATAGAGATCCATGGTAGTGGTTGATTTCATTATAAATGCGATGTAAGCAGTTCAGTAATCAGATTGATAAATACTTTATTATTATGAGTGTTTGCACCAACAATGTAACATTTTGTGTTTATTCAAAATTATTATTGACAGGCAGCTAAACAGTGGTGGCTCTACCTGTAGGATATAATTTATGGGGGTGGGGGAGTGCGGAGTGCGGTCTAAGATGTCCAACTGGAGGGCCCATAAGTATTTATGGGTGTAACTATAGCTGGGGGTAGGTATGGGAGGGGCTATCCCCTCCACCCAAAACAAGATTTTTTGTTTTTAAATTGGGACTTCTAGATGGCCGGAAATTGCTGGGATGGCCTTTTTTTTTTTCGGTCTGGCTGCCCGACAAGCTTTTGCCGATGGAGGTGCTTGACCAGACCGATTGGCGCCGCCGCTGCAGCTAAACAATGTATAATAAAGTTTCTTTTATTCCAAAGGATGGAGATGAATTGATAGGCATCCTCTGTGGATACTCAGGGTTTTAGAATTAGTATCCAAAGATGTATCTATATTTTCTATACTGTAGTTTGTACCACAGTATGTAGCTTTTATAATGACACAAATAAACTTTCTTTATTTACAGATATGCTGTTGTACATTGTATGTGTTGATTATTATTACAGATATGCTGTTGTACATTGTATGTGTTGATTATTTGTAAAACTACACTTAAAATCAATCAATACAGTACTTTTTACCAATGAAAATTCTTATATTAATATATATAATATATAAGTATATATATATATATATATATATTTATATATATATACAGTAATCCAACACACTTATAAATTCTGTTATTCTGATGTAAAACATCTGTCTTTCTCAGAAATCACTGACAGTCATTTAAAATCTACATTTCTTCCACTTGCATTAATTAAACTTTAATTGTCCCTCTCAACCTCAACTGTCTGCTGCTTACAATGCCTCCATCGATGATGCTCCCTCTAGGACATGTTGACCTATTCTATTAACAAAAGTACTTTATTTTATTTATTGTTTTTATTATATTGAGTTGTATTTATTGAATTTTTTTGGGCTACAGTATTGCGATTATAAGTGAATGTTGTAATTGTTTATTGGAGCAGATTGATACATATTTTTTCATTGGTGGTTCTTGTAGCAAGTAACTATTCAATTGAATACTGTATGTATACGTAATATACACAATAATAAGTCAAATGAATATTAAATGAATAATCTCTTATCATTGTGTGATGAAATCGATATAGTCATGCCGAGGAATACTATACATTACGATTGATCTCTGACATAATATTTACCGACAATGTATGGGTTGTGTTAATCCCGTATGATTGGCTGAGGTAATCGATATGATTAAATACTAACAAATAAGCATATTGATTTGATATTAAATGCATTGATTTCCCCTCACATATTTATTTATTTGTAATACTGTATATATTTTAAGTTCATTCCCATTCAACAGCAAGTGATGCATACCATTTACATGATGTAATAAACATTGGAATGATTTAAAGTAGGAGGCCTGGAAATGAAGCTGTTCTTATTTGTTACCATGAGAGATACAATGTAGATAATGCAAAATATAAATATAATTATAGTATTCCATTGTGGTGGTGTTGTACATTCCTGGTCAAAGATACAATACTGCCACCCAAACATGGAAAACCGCTCAAAAATTTAAATTGTATAGTACAACTTTTATTTGCTCATGTCACATCATTTGTAGAATTAATATTTCATCAACATTCAATAAGTCGCAGTTAAAAGAATTCCATGGTTTACAGTCATTTTACTGTGGGAAAATAATTATTTGCTATTGGTATAGGAAGTGTTATTTAAAAAAGTTCAAATCTTAAATCAAATATGCATTTATTTTCCATACAATACAGTACAGTACAGTATACAATAAGAATGAATGCAAATTGAAACAAATACATTGTATGGAAGGAGGCTACAGTAAGTTCTAGTAGAGCTTTTAAAAAAGTGACCGGTAAAATATTACTTTTCTTATTTTAATTAATTGAACCCAGAGGTGACGGAACTAGGGGGTGCTGTGTTATGGAGAGTAATGTGTGACCGGAAATGGTCTGCAGTCAGTTGGTTGTTACCATGCACCAGTGATGATAGAGTATATAGTACAGCAATATGAAACTACAGTATAATAATATTAGGCCTAATGAATGAATAAAGTTCAGTTTGTCGGGTAGTGAAATGATTATTTCACATTTTAAGTGCTCCCTAAATTCATAAGTGTAAGCTAAATTACGGTGATTAATTCAATTAGCGAAGATATGGAGACAATTATTTCGAATCCCTCTTTCCAAGAGGGGATGCAATGCTTTGTGAAAATGAGTACGCCGCGGTACTCATTTTCTACGGTACTCATTTTCCCAAAGAAATACACACAACTGGTTAGCTAACAATTATGTCAATGCTACATGAACACCTGGGAAGGAAGGTGCAATCACGTTGTTACCTAGCAAACGTCTGTACTGTATGGGGGAGGGGCTGCTGATGTACTGTGTAGCGGGGGACGATGAGGCATAAGACTAGGCCTAGGCCTAACTAAGACAGTGGAATTATATGTGATAGAGGGTACACTTTCGGAAGAAATAAATTAAAATAAGAAAAAAAAAATAACTAAGAATAATTCATTTGCAGAGGTACCTTGTTTAAGTATTATACAATGCTAACAATGCGGCTCTTGTAGCCCTGGCTTGGGCAAGGCATCCATGTGCAAAGCAGTGGTGTTTGTTTATCCATGAAAAAAGCAGTAAGCACGCCACCGGGAAAGTTTGCCTTACCAGGAAAAGGTGACGTATCTAGCTTATGACGTATGCATGCTAACTTTGATGCTAACTAATGTGAGTGTGACGTCCCCAAAAAATGAATATTTTCTATTATAACCAAAATATTAATAACTACAAAGTTAATGGGCGTAAATTCCCTTAATACGAATGAAGGGTTGCACAATCTCCTTGCCATACAAATTACAGCTCCCACTGACGTCTCAGTCGAGAAATACGGGTAGCTGAAGTTTTTCTCGCAAATCTGACTCACAAAACCATATCCAAATTTCACGTTCCACTTTTGAGCCTGAGTTGTGCTTCGCACTCGCCGCCGAGGGCGGCGTTCCGGGAACCCTGCGTCGCCTGCGTCAAGTGGAAGAGATAGAATTACTTATAGAGGGCGTCAGGCTGTACTTTACTAACGCGTACTGTTGAATGTTTTTTTTTTTTTTTTTTGCAAAATTGGATTGAATTGCGCCCTCAAGAAGACGTCGTTCGGGGTTTTTGGTGGTAGCGGTTCGATTGAATTTTTGTTTTGATTAGCAAATAAAGAAACTGAATTCCGACTAGGCCTAGGTCTAGGCTACTAACGGTAGGCCTTGCCTATGTAGAAGTGGCATGTGCACTGTAAATATGCAGAAGCTCAAGCAGGCTGATTTTAGTAGATGAGAAGTATTCTTATTTAGGCCTAGGGTCTAGTCAGTGAGGTACAGTGATTGGTGTTGGGTACTGGTAGGCCTAGCTAGCCTACTGCTCCTGTAGGCCTGGTCTAGGCCTAGTCTAGGCCTCTAGGTCTATAGGCATTGTCCTCTATCTAGCTATGGAAAGGCTTTTTGGGCTAGTAGACGTTAATCAGAAGTTTGAGACACGGCGTAAATCAAGCAAATTTGACTTGTTATTCAAATTTAAGATTTTATTTTCGTGAATTAATCTTATAAATTGGCTGGTATTTAATTTATCAGTCAATACTATAAAAGTGTATATTTTTTAGGCTGACTCCTTGGTTTGTACTGGGCGCCCTAAAAAAACTATCACGAAAATGCTGTGTAAACGAGTAGTCCTAGACCTAGGTTTTTCCTCCTTGCTAACTATCCACTACCTATCCATAAAAGGAAATGGATGTTGATCTGATATGTTGAGACAAAGTTAGGGTCGTCAAACCATGGAGTTATAAAATTAAGAATAATTATAACTCCATGGTCAAACCAGCTCCACAAATCTTCTCTGATTTGTGTAAAATCGTCGGAACAGCAGTTTACACTTTTACAGTATCCCCATGCGATAATGAAACTGAGTGGTACAGTTTTCACACACCCTACCTAAGCTGCTATTTTCAGTCAAAGCCTATTTTTTGTTGGCACCCTGTTTATCACTGGCATCGCATAATATTTAAGGATTTTTAATATTACAGTATATAATTGTTTATTATTATTTATTACATTTATATAATTTAAGGCCTATATTGTTTTTATAATTAATAATAATAATGTAAGTCTTATATAGCGCATAATACAAGAAAGTTGCTTCTAATGTGCTTTACCAAAAACAGAAAAGAAACATAACTATGAAATATTTTAAGTGTTATGTTTGTTTAAAAGTTGTGTTTATTCTGTAAAGTTTTCATAACCACTAATAACAGAATTTTGTTTGCCATTTTTTAGATAAAGTGAGCTAAAGTATTTGAAATGGATTGCGAAGCTGAATTGATTGAGTTCAAGAGGCCATTAGAAAGAACAAAAACTTTGTACATAACTGGAATCAGTAACAAATTTACAGAATCTGAATGCGTGGTGAGAGAAAGATAATCCGCTGAAAACCTTGCAGTTAAACAGGTCTCCCTCCAATTAAAGACCACTTTTGGGACCGGGGTTTCCATGATCTTTAGCAGCTTTGGTCTTTGGTTATTAGAATAATAAAGGTAAAAGACACAGAAAGTGGTCTTTACAGTAGATGGTCTTTAATATGAATGGTCTTTAATTAAAGGGAGACCTTTTGCATAATGTTTGTATTTCTAAAACATTATAAAGACCAAACAAGTGAACACTACAGTGTACCATCATACCTGTCTGTAGATGACACTCATATATTGTGTTGGCCTCTCAACCTAAGGTTTCTTCTTATCACCCCTCTAGCCATTCTATGATGATTTTGTGCCAAATTTCAACAAATATAAATACAATTTTTTTGGGGCAGGTTCCAAATACAACAGTTGTATTATCTTATTAATACATTTGTTAGTACAAAGTTGAGCTCGCCTTCAAGGCATTTACACACTCTATTGGATATGTATATTTTTTTTTTCATTTAATCATTTGATTCTTATTGTTCTGCTATTTACAGGCACATTTGAAAAGCTTACTCGACAAACATGGCCTCATCTATGACATATTGGTGTTTAGACCGAAGCAAAATGAGGCAGGAACCAGTGCTGCTACTGGTATTTCAAATTCATATGCTTTCGTCAAATTTTATTCAACTAAAGCTGTAGCACAGGCTAAAGCAGCCATTCATCTTAAGCACATGCTAGATGGACAGTTCCTTAAGGTAATGTTTAAAGCCCTGGTCAGGCTATCACATTTTACATCAGAAAAACATGTGACGTGCCTAAGTATGGTCATATATAGGCACATCATGACTATATATATATATATGGGCATACAACAGTTTTTTGTCAAAGAAAATTTGAGAATTAGAGAGCTTAACAGTATGGTATTGTGATTTGTGCTCCTCTATCTGCTACTACACACAGTACATGCCTAAGTGGTAGCCACGCCCCTTAACACTCAACCATGGAATCCTACCATCCACAAGCAATGCTGGAGCATGGTGGATTTATATATCACATCAAGCCAACAAGGCCTCTGTGAGCTTCACATTTAATATTCCAGTCATTGGATCCCATACCTATTGAGAATACTCAACTCCCTGGATATAGTTCTTTAGTATTGCACTTAATATTAACAGAATTGGTTTTTTTTTTAGTCTCTTGAAATTGTCTTTCTAGGCTGACTATCCTAAAGGCAGTAAAATTCTTGATACAAAAAAAGATCTATTCATTGAAAAGTGTTATGAGCTGGCTAACTACTACTTAGGATTCAATGGATGGTCAAGTCAGATTATTTCGGTAAATATAGCCCTGTATATAGCCAACTTATTTTGCTTTCATTTTCTGTTGTTTATTGTAAGATTTATTGTGTTGTTGGAAAAATAAGTGATACACTACAAATAAATTAAACCCAAAGTAACAATTTGTTAGCTTTCAGAGTATACTGAAGCTGATGAAAAGGATGTTGCCAGTTATGTGTGCAATGCTAGGATTTTATTTCGTTTTCACGATGTCAGCAGTGATGGGGTTGGACTAGGACAAGTAGCATTCAGTTCTTCTGGTTTGTATCAATCAAGTTTATTGTTGTTTTACCACTATTGCTTAAATATCAAGTATATATGATGTTCATAACAAGCTGTTGGTTTATTATGGATTAAGTAAGTTTGTTAAAGAAATGCACAGTGTACCCTTATCGGTTTCACATTTATCAGATTATATTCCGTAGATGCTCGAATATGCGCCGCGGCGCTTAGTCAAGAGTAATGAAACACTTTGAGAAACAGGGTTTTAAATACTGTACAATGTATTAAGTGTTAAAATGAATAAATAACTCAATGAAGGCACAAACATTTCTTTATGAACATTTATTTACGATGATAGAACCTATGACAGGCCTACTGAACTACGGGAATAAGTGAAATAGATAACATGGGAAGGGGCATGGAAAACGCCACACCAATATTTTTCAATAAGCACTGCATTGAAGCCTGAAGAACAATTCCATAAGCACCGCAGTGCTTATTCGAGCATTTACGGTATGTACAGATCCATTACCACCACCATGGACACTACTTTTATGGGTTGAAGTGAAAATAAGTAGAAGTAAAACGGTTCTTATAGGAGTTGTCTATAGAGCACTGATTTGTGGACGGGAAAGCATACTAAAAATAGCTCAATCTGTTGAAGATGCAACAGCTGTCTACCCTCGTCATCAAGTAATTCTGGTTGGCGATGTAAACCCTTTCCAATATCGTATGGAAAAATGATGGCACTGGGTTAGCACCCACCAATTCTATTGACGAACTCTTTTTAGATAGTTTAATTTCTAGTCTTAATTTATTTCAATGTAATATGAACCCTACGTGCAATAATAACATTCTTGATTTAATTTTATGTAGCTCAAGTGAACTTATTACCGACATCGTTATACAAGCTGTTGGTTTATTATGGATTAAGTAAGTTTGTTAAAGAAATGCACAGTGTACCCTTATCGGTTTCACATTTATCAGATTATATTCCGTAGATGCTCGAATATGCGCCGCGGCGCTTAGTCAAGAGTAATGAAACACTTTGAGAAACAGGGTTTTAAATACTGTACAATGTATTAAGTGTTAAAATGAATAAATAACTCAATGAAGGCACAAACATTTCTTTATGAACATTTATTTACGATGATAGAACCTATGACAGGCCTACTGAACTACGGGAATAAGTGAAATAGATAACATGGGAAGGGGCATGGAAAACGCCACACCAATATTTTTCAATAAGCACTGCATTGAAGCCTGAAGAACAATTCCATAAGCACCGCAGTGCTTATTCGAGCATTTACGGTATGTACAGATCCATTACCACCACCATGGACACTACTTCGTTCCGAAGACTTATGCAGTGAAACAACATTCTCCTTTAAGGTACAGGTAATAAATACCGTATTCAAATAAACGCCCCAGGGTGTTTATTGTTGAGGGATATTTTCTGGGGGAGGGGAAATTTATTCGAGAAAGGCGTTTATTTTTTTGGGTGTAAAGTGGATACGTATACTCAAAACCCGAGGTTTTATTTGAGGTAGGCGTTTATTCCAAATGAGGCTTTAGAAGGGGGGTGGGGCGCTATATTTCAAGTGGGGGAATGCATTTATTCTCTACAAATACGGTAACTTAAAGGTTAGCACTCAAAATTAATGACTTGTACAACTTTTTTTTTTACTAGAAAGTAAAATGACAGCTATTAAAAAAGCCAAGAGGGTAGCGTGTAACCGTGCATATGAAAATGCATTCTCCAAATGCTCACTTGTAGTGCTTAACAATGGGAAGGTTGCACCGGTCGTTGATGATACAACCTCCCTTGTGACACCTGAAGAATTGGAGGGTGTTGTTAAGGTTTGTATTTTATATAATTGGCAATTATAACTAATAGTTATGGAGGGGTACTTGCAGGAAAAATCTTGGTGTGACAAAATAAACCCAGGACTAGCATTTTAATGACCTGCCTATATCTCCACTGTGCTTTGTAATAATTATAATTTGATTGTATTTCTTTGTGGCCAGCAGATTAAATTTGTTCTCAATACTACCTAATAATGATAAATTTTGTACCATGCTCTGTCTATTAGATGTTTTGTTTAATTCATTTTGTATGAATGTTTTTACTATAAAATACTTTGTGGTTTAATTATACCCCATTTGATTCTTTGAATGTGTGCAATAACAATGCTTTGCATATGTCTCATTCCCACTTAAGTAACAAGTATAGAAAAATAAAACTGAACACTATTTAATTGCATTATTTCTGAAGTCAATTTATTATATTTCATGATTTAACTGCTATAAATTTACTGTATTTGCATTCGTTAGGTGAACAAGATTGATGTAGAACCAGAGGATGAAGTAACCGATGAAATCGATTGGGATAATACAGCCTTGCTGCAAGATATCAATGAGCAACTATTGATAGATCTTCAGCTCCAGTATTAAGGGCTGTCCACACTAGCCTATATATGAGCATAATGATGTCATAACATGATAGTGTGGACAAAGCCTCAACTACTATATGATCACATAATCTTTCCAGCAGTTATCAAATTTCTTAAGGATATACCATCTGTGATCAGCTGAAGAACTTAAGAAAGAAAAATCAATATTTGATTTTTCTTTCTCAAATTCTTCAGCTGATCACAGATGAATTTAAAAAGAAAAATCAATATTTGAATATTCATCCAAGCTTTTACTTGGAAATTAGCAAAATAAAATATATTTCAATGATTAGCGGAATACTGATTTCATATGCATACTGTTGAATTGGCTGGTATAGTAATCAATTTTTTAGTGATCTGCTTTTTATTCGGAAATAAATAAAGTTACCATTCGATTTAATTTTTACAGATGGCATAAATGGTTAAAACAATTACAATGTTGCCTGATTTGATGCTGATTAATAGATCAGCAGACTTTTTGTGAGCTATCCTTATGCTTTCAGATTTGTATATTGAATAAGTCTACAAGCCATATAGCTGGTTACCACAGTTCATGGTGCCGATGAGCATCGGCTAAAGAACTGAATGGGTTCAAGTGGGACTGTGGCTGTGTAAAGTTACTTGTACATGGCATTTATGGAAACAACGATTTTACAAATCTTGTACAGTTCACATTTCCTAAAATCTAATACAATGCATGATGTTCTCTAATCAAAAAGACCACATTATTATTAAAAAAAAAAAAACAAATTTCTATAATTCAAATTCTGAATAATCTTTTATAAGATGTTTTTGTATATTTATTACTGTTCTAAGAGAATGTATACAATGCAGCTACCTCACACAAATTTATTTAATTTGACTTATCAAGTCCACTTGGCAAATTCATTATGAATAATTTCACAAGTACTGTATGAAAACAGCACATAATTGGCAAAGATACTAGAAACACAAGATAAAGTACCCGCATAGCAAAAATGAGACGGAAATTGGTTCAGATGTACACGGCGCCCTTCTCTATTTATTAATGAAAATTTTCTATACTTGGTCAAGATGTACAGGGCGCACTTGAGTTGGTAAGCAAAGATCTTTGTTGCTAAGTAAATCCGGACGCACGCCGCACCATTCTCTTTCCACTAAAAATGAAAACTTTATCACTAATCAGTCTCGTCATACGGTTCTGCAGTTTTGTGTCTGTCATATGATGCTTTGATTTATTTATGCCTATTTGTTTGTATCTTATGAATAATGGCAACAATTTCTACCTACGTAAAAGGAGGTTATGTATTCACAGTTATGTAAGTTTGGCAAAATGTTTTTAGATCCAGTAATACGCGGCCGGAACAGTTTTTTTCTGTGGAGAACCCTATTTGTGTTTCTAGTATCTTTGTACAGTAGTAACATGATTGTTATTAGTTTAATCATAAGTTAGCTTTTAGTTGCATTTGTAAGTGGACAGGTGCTAAAGCCCTGACCAGACTGATTTTATTTGACAAAAACATGTGACATGTCTAAATATGGTCATGATGACATCACATCACAGCTACCGTATATATATAAGCACATCATGACTATATATGGGCATACAACAGTTTTTCAAGAAAATTTGATAATCTGGACAGGCTTGACAACTTAATTTTCTTTATTGATTTGGTTGCTATCGTGTTCTCTTAGTCCCCTCTCTATTTTTTAGCAAGCCTCTTTATGCAACATGAGGGTTCCTTTTTTGTCTGTTCATTTTATGTATTTGAATTTTTGATGAAATAAAGAATTTTGTATTTATATGAAAAAATTTACAATTATGGCAATAATTCTTTTAAAAAGGCCCTTGCGTTTTTACCGAGACTCAGGAGTGAGAAAGTCCATGTTTATGTGCAGCAATTAACACTAAAAATATTCTCTCAATTAAATCTCAAAATTATGATGAAACTTATTCCACAATTTTGATTGATATTAATTAAAATCAACTGACAGACTGCAATAGCATTCTATGCTAATTGCTATACACTTTGTCAATTAATTATTACAAAATAACTTACCTGAGTGCAATCTAGAAGCTGGGTGCATTTAAAAAAAAATACTAGAAAAAAAATAATATTGCATTTAAAAATATTACCAAAAATACTTTCATTAAATTTTTACTAAAATTATGTCGAGAGCACAATGTAAAAGTATTCTGTATTATAAGAAAAAATACAAGGTAGCCTTTGGAAACTGCATAAGAAATGTATTTGTTATTGAATTTATTAACTTGTAAAAACTTGGATATTGCCACAATTCCTTTCATTAAAACACCCCTAAATAATAGCACCGTCCACTGTAGGACACCATGTGCATTCTCTCTCCTGGGACACCAAAGCTTGATAGTGAGGGAAGGTGGGTGTGTTTATCTAAGCTCCTCATTCATAGACTACATTACTGATTTATGTATAGTATTTTAATCCACACAACAGGTCAAATACCAGGTGAAATTGTTTTCTAATACTGTATTTTCTTACATACATAATCAGTTATTCATGTTGTTTTAATTTTCAAAACCGTGTATGTTGATCTGATAAAAAGAGAACCTTATGTAACAATCGCAAGTGTTTTGTACATTTACCCGTAGTACAGCCTTTAGCCAAAGTGCTTTAGATCATATCAATTATAACACTTACAAAAATCAAACAATTACTATCCATGTAAAAAAAAAAAGATTAAATACAATACAGATATGCCAACAACAGCATGGTTTTCCTTTTTTTAAAACAAAAACTCGTTATTTTAAATATTTGCAATTAGTTTCTTCAACTGCTATAATCAAATCAAAATGTTGATATCAATGTCATTATTGACCTTTAGACATTTCTTTTATGATCAGTAGTATAAAATTGCTTTCAAAATGCTAATATATTACTTTTAGGGTCTATAAATCAATATCTATAGTGATTATTCTTTTATTTTGCTTATTTTACATTCAAAATGGTAATACTAGTAGTAATTAATATACAGTACTTCTTTTGATTTACCTAAAAGCCCCAAAAATGCCACATTTTGGTTTCACAATTATATAAATAAAAACTTCAAATTGCGTATGGTTTCTAAATTAGACTGAATAACCTAAAATATTCCATTTAATTACCATCTATTGATTTTTACACTGAACTGTTGATTGGAGTTGCACCTTCCTTTATTACCAATTAATATTATTGATCAAAACCTGAAAATAAGAATAACAGAAATATTAATATTCACACTACATTTTTTATTTTTCAATATTGGATAGTGAAGATGTGTTTTATACATACCAAATTTAAATAACAAAAACAACTAAATAAATGATTAACATTAATACACAATGATTCAAACTACAAATGTGTATGACTTAAAATAAATAGTTTTAATTTACTTGTATCTACATGGTGACCAACATATAGCAGACCAAGGCAATCTACTAAATTGGCAGATTTAGATTTATATGGATAATATGTAAAGCTCTACTATTTTGCTTTCAGAAGGAAGTGATGAGAGAAAGTAAATATAAATCCCATAAAGAGCAATGATATACAAAAAACAAGCCATACAATAATCATATTAAGAACTTTCATCTTACTATAAGACCAGGGTATAATTTCAACAACAGAATCATTATGAAAATCAATTATAATTTATCATTTATTTCAGAAATGGATTTACTTATAAAGCTGTTAGTGTAGTTGTTTTTCCATATACAAAAAATACTTGTTATAGACTAGACTGAGAATACAAAAAGATTCTTTTGAGCAGGCTCTCAGGCAATTTTTTCATGCAATAATTAGCCTTTGTGCACCTATTCATCTTTAGTGCATGAAATACAACTATACTATTACAATAATAAATATTATTGGTAGACAGACAGCAGGAATACTACTCACCTTGAGTTTGAGCTTGAGCCCTGTAAATCCTATACCATCTCCCAAACTCTTGGCATTTATCCTTGCTTATAGCTGCTGTATATCTTGCATTTGCTATACAGGAAATCATTGACTGTCAAAACCAAAATCAACATTTTAAATTATAATTGAACTGACAGAAAAAAAGGTGATACCGAGTTGATTTAACTAAATGAGACATGTAGTGGTAAGAATGCTTGCGTTTATGATGTGAATACTGTACATACTTGCAATTGGTTAATTTATATCTAGCTGACTGCTTCTCAATCTGGATCAGACCTTATGACTGATTTACATAGGACGCATTCCACATATTCACGATTGTCTTCAAACACATGAATTCATTCCTTGCTAAAGGCTTGTAAAATTTGATAGGGCCCTTCCTTGATATTTCTTAGTTGAGGGTGATAAACATTTACAATCTAATCAGAACTAACCTGTGAAAGTGGGCTTATTTGAGCAAGTCTGGTTTGGTTTAAGTCCTTTAACAATTCCAACACAGTATGACGAACTGTCACATCACTCCAATCATCGCTGAAAATATACATTTTATATTTATAAATCATTCAAATAACCTTAAGAACCCTGTATGATACAGCAAGGCCAATGGGCCATATAACACATAGCAGCAGGAGCTTGAATATATTTGACAGCTCAAACAGGAGTGGAGTGATGAAATTAAACTAAAGACCAGTATTTTACATTGACCTCAGTGGTTCAGTTCACACACCATCTGGTGGTGGCTACCACCAGACTGAGCTAAGCTGCTCTCTGAAGAAGTGCACTGTGTCTATGAAAAGCTTGTAATGAAAATTTGCATTGTTCTAGGATAAATATTTTTTAGGCAATTAGTAATGAAGATGTGGATTTGAAAAAGCATTTACCTGTTGTCATCATCACTGGCCTGCATATACATGTCTGGTTCTTCTTTGATGACAGAAACTGCTGCCTCGCGCCTTGAGGTAAACCACTGACTGACTGCTTCAACGTCCATTTTTTGACCACCTCTTGAAGAAGGTCCTTCGGAATTAAGTTCATTTGTGTATTCTTCAAGTGCCTCTGGCGACGGATCTGGGTTGTCCTGGAACCAGGATTCTAATTTGACATGATCACCATGAGAATAGTTGATTGACTGATCGTTGGACAGATTCCCTGACAAATTACTTTCCATGTCGGACCCTTCACACGCCTCCTGGTCCATGCACTCTTCGGAGTTACTAACGGAATGCAATCCAATGCCTTCTTTATTAGTATGTCGTTGTTGCAGACGATTTTGTTTTGCCCTTCGATTTTTAAACCAAACATATATAATTCTGCTGGTGTATTTATCACGTGAACGCCTAAACTCAGTGCTGTTTAATTGCTGGGCATACACTCGAATTATTTCCCGATCTGGTTTTGGTGTCACAGTAAACCATGATTCCAACCGAGGAGCCTCGAGGGTTGGATGAATATTGAACCTTTTCCTTGGTGAAGGGACTGATACCTTTCCCTTTAATAACACTGGTGGTCTTACAGGTGCCTGATGAGTGGTGGATCTGATGATGCTTGAGGTGGGTTGCGCATTAACGGTTGAACCGTTCGATGCATTCTGAGAAACAATAGTTTGCCATGGTTGATGTCTACTTCCAACTAATATAGGGACTAACGGTTGCGGTACAGTTAAGGTAGTTTTTGTTCTGTTAGGTTGTGATTCAGAGACATCATTTATTTGTCTGTGACGTTGCAATACAGTGTTGTATCTCTCACTGAGCTGACTGCAAGCTAGTGATTCAGAACTCCGAGAGTTTACTCTGCTGCACACGGTACTCATAGCTAGACTGCTGGCAACTTTTGTGGCCACGTTTGACAGAGTTTCCAAAGCTTGAGCTGTTGGGTCCTGCCTCGAATTTCCCTCAGACTGTGAAGCCATGTCCTGCAGCTCTATCATACGTCTATGAGAATAATTTTTCTGACTATAATTCAGCGGCAACGAAGGTTCATCATTGCGTTCAAACCTGTATATTGATGGAATCTTATTGAAATCGCGATACTTAGCTCTTGCATTTTTAAACCATATTGCGAGGGATGAGTATTGAAGTGGGTGACCATTTCTTCGTTTCTCTGATGAGTTTAACTGTGATAAGTAAGCCTCCAACTCAAGACGACTTGGTCGTGGATTCTGTCGGTACCACTTAAAAAGTAGAGGTATTTCGTACCTAGGATCAAATAGCGTTCTTTGACCTCTGACTCTACGAGGCATAAATTTTGTTGCACTACTGCTGTCCAGCTTGCCAGCAGAAACTAAAGTGTTGTCTGCTAAACGACTGTAGATATTATACCACAAGTAAAATGCAGTCACTTTCTCTGATGATATTAACTTGCTACATTTCCCAGTCAGAATTTGATTGATGATGTTCTGAAATTAAAAAAGATCATTTATATTTTATTTTCATTCATCATTCTGACAGTTTGCTTCATCAGATTAGCCAACAAAATAGATAATGCAATGAAAATATTATTAGTATTATTATTATTAATTCATGTTGCAAATTTTTCACTTTCTGTCATATTTCGAGCACCATTGTATATTTTTCAACCAGCATCGATAAATGCACTCCTTTATTGGCAATGCATACATTATCATGAGTTTGCCAAAAGACCTAAGTGTAAATACATTTTTTGATAACTAGAGCATGTTCTGACTTTGACTTGTTTGATCGTACAATACAATGTTTGTAAAGCCCTGTCCACACTATCAAATATTATTCGACAAAAACATATGACATGCCTAAATATGGTCATGGCATCACATCATGACTATATGTGGGCAAACAGCAGTTTTGTTCAAAGCAAAATAATGTGATAATCAGGAGCTTAAGATCTAGGACGCATTGACGTGTACTGTAGAGTTACAGTGTTGCAAAGACCAAGTTTTCATAATCTTCTGACATTTATGACAGTTTGGGCTGAATTTATGTGTTGTGCATAGAAGGCATAACAGTAACAAATGAGTAAATCTATGTTATCATTCCTAAGCTTTGTTATCAATCTTTGTTTATGTTATCATTCCAACTGAATATTCCCTAATTTGTTATGTATATCAATACACCTAGAATCTCTTCACTCGGTTTACATACATAGGCTTTTGGGTACAGTAGACATTTTAATGTATTTCAAATTGCGAAGGTAAATGGTAGTGTATTTTCATTTTTTTTTAAATTATCTAAAAATTTCATAAATCAAGTAAAAGAAAACAAATAAATTGTACAAAGTATAAAGACCTGTGAAAAGGGACATCCATGGCAGACCAACATAGAAGGACCTCTCTTGTCAATCAACTGCCTGATCTTGGTGGCAATGTCATGCAATGTGCTACCGGTACCTCTATTGCCTTCTTGATGACCATCTTGCCTAAGAGGACTCATAGTGTTTAACATTTGATTCGGTAGCCATGATGTCGACTCCATTCTGACAAAACAAATACAACAATTTCTAAATGTTGATGATGTATGTACCATATTTTGGTCTAATAATTTATGTATGAATTTATACACTGTGGCTAAAGTGTTTTCACTGCAATTGTTAGACTGCACCACTGTGTTTGATGTAGTTGGGAAGGTTGAAAGATTCAAGTGACCGATTGGCATTACCAAAAACTCTTTGCGATAGCATTTAGCAATGTTATGGAAACTAGGTTTATGTCACAACTAGATGGAAAAGAAAGAAAGATGGCACTAAACTAACACTTATATGCAGGTAATGGGGAAACTGTTTTTGTGCCTGCGACCAAGATAATGAGATTCTGAAAGAATTTAAACTGGATTCATTAAATGGATGAAACAAAAACTAATAACATAAAATTATGAGGTTTATCTACCTTTTCTTGAGCTTGATGATTAGTGACACATGAGAAATAATTTCACCAAAAAGGTGCCCTACAGTTGTGTCTTCATTCTCACAGATGGCACTAAATGGCAAAGCTTTCCAATTACGCACTTGTAAATGACCTGAGAAATACACAAATATCTACCTTTAATCTTATGTATGTGATAAGCATTAATGCTGCAAACGTTAATACATAACATAATTATCAACAGAGATAAAAAAAAAAAAAAATGTTTCAGACACCTGAACTTATTCCCATTTAAATCAAACTTTGAACAGGACACTAAATAAGGGTTTACTTTGTGAAAGAGGAGTTCCATTGCAAAACCTCAGAATATGAATCATTTTGCCTTGGAAGGGCTTAATACCAAAATTGTTTTATACTATACATCTGTCACAAAAATGTATTTCTTTTTGAAAACAATGAGAAATAGGTTGATTTGAAATGCTATACAAAGGTCAAATTTCACAATGGAAATGACTGATACTACGGTATAACAACATTTTAACATTTATTATCTTAAAACTATGAACAATTTCTTTTAAAATCTCAACAATTTCATGAAGTGACCTAATATACATTAAATGGGACAAATTCTGTTCAATTCTGCTTTTTTTATTCCTTATTACAAATAAAGTAAATGATACATATTCAGCTCAAAACTCAAGAAATTACTGTAGGAAATGGCCAGAGGGGTGCCAAGGGGACACCGTAGGCCGAGAGCCCAACACAAGATGTGGGTATCCTCTAAACCCCCTGGCCAAATACATAATATGAATTACAATACAGAACAGAGGCAAATGTTATAAGATCTATTTATTGATCAATGGATTTTTAAATTAAAATTTCACATATCTACAATCCAATACATTCAGATAAGGTAAACAGTACATTCCAGGTATGACCCCGGACCTAAATTACATGTAACACATGGCAAGTAAACTCCATGTAGAAATGCACACAATAATGTTTTATAACTCATCAAAATGCATTTGAAAAACTGTCAACAAAGATGTAGATGAAATTAAAAATTAACACGCGCTTTACTTTCCAAAATATTCAGTACAATATTATTAATATTGACTTTTAAGGGCTAAAAAAACATTCAGAGATCAAATAAATTCTTTACACGGATTGGCGTCTGATGGATCATTATTTTATTGCAATGACCTTTATTATATATTAGATACCTGTAACAATTTTGCACTTTATTGAGGAAACAGTTTACTGATAACCAAGCCATATGAGTTAAACATTTATTTAATGTCAATAAACACAGCTGTTTTCATTTTCACAATAAGCACTCATTATAAGTTAATTTACATCTCAATCTGGGCACATTAAAATAGCTATGTGCAATTGTTTTGTATGTATCTTGATGATTGTGTTTCAACCACGGACATAAACCTCTCACCTAAGTTAGAGTTTTAAAAAAGAAATTAGTAACAAATTTTTTCAGGCAAGATTTTATACAGTACCTCGTAACTCTGCATTCCCCCAACCACCAAAGATTTCAAGTTAAAAAAAAACTCTTTGGCCAATTAATGCACTTGCCGCAACAGTAAAATGGAAATTTCACAAAATTATGAATCTTGCTAATTATATAAAATGGAAACTTCAGAAAATTATGAATATTTAATTTAATATAAATATTTTAATTTCAAGGGACCACAGACATAAATCTCTCACCTACAGGTATGTAAGAAGGTTGTAAAAGGAATAAGTAACAAACTTTTTCAGGTAACTCTGCCCCCTCCCCCCACCAAAAATTTCAAATAAAAAAAATCTGGCCAATTAGCGCACTCACCACAATAATATATTTATTTATTTATTTTTATCAATACTACTCACCGCCTTGAAATCTATACTATACTAAATATACAGTATTATAAAGCATTTATCAATCTGATTAATGAAATCTTACATCACACTCATTATATGGAATCTTGTGCAGGCACCTCAGGGCACCCTGCACTACTTTTAGACCTTACACACTCGCATGACAACCATAAAAAAACTAAAACTAATTTGTTAACAAGCCTTATTTGGCTCACAAAAATTGCGCCTCAGCATGGGTGTATGCGGGGGGGGGGGGGGGGGGGGGGGGGGGGGGGGGGGGTCGGGAATGTCCTACGACCCCCTAAAAATTTTTGAAGGTCCACATTTTTTCCAAAGACATTTTTTTCTAGGGCTTTTTCACAATGACATAAATGAAAAAGCATTGATGAAGTACCAGCAACGAGTCCAAAGACCTTGCCAATTGCGTGTCGTTATCCATCTCAATTCCAGCAATTCTGAAACTGAGCCTCCCATCCGCTTCAAGCTGGTGGCGCTGTAATCGATTTTCCTGTCTCCCACTGAAAAAGTCCACAAAATTATGATCACGACCCACCCAGAAAAAACCAGAGATACACCCCTGCTCAACATTCATCCTTTAATTTGTGTCACATCACAAACATAAATGCATCTGATATTTAGATTCATACTGTACACACTAACTAAAAATTTACTGAATACTTGAATGTAAATATTAAGGTAACAAAAGTTGCTTTAAACCCTACCTTCAATGTAATACTTGTCAAGGTACCTGAATCCTAGCTTGCACAGCACACAATTTAAGAGCTCTTTGAGAACTAGTTCTGATGATACAATTGCATAATCTTCTTTCTGTTGAGGAAGCTGTTCGTACTGACGCTGTTCCACGATGCAATGTAATGGCAACATTTTACCAACTATTTAACAGTAAAGAAAATAAAATTTTGACTCAAGTTTATCAAACAGTTACTAAATGACCCAATGTTTCAACTCAGCTTTTACAGAGGAGAAAACAAGTGGAAAACAGCAAAGGTAGAGGGAGAAAGATGACTTAACAACCATGGGTAAAATAAATCGATTTTAGTGAAAATAACTCAATTTTATCACACGAGCATGATTCTAAGTGAAAATAACTCAATTTTATCACATGAGCATAATTCTAAGCGAAAATAACTCAATTTTTTCATGTGAGTGTAATTCTGAGATACGTCATTTCAATATTTATGATTTATGATATTTATACCTGTACATGAGTAACAGGGATGTTTGTCCAAAAGCACTGAAATATAATATATTTTTATGAGAATTATGAATATACTGTACATGTATATACAAATACATATCAAACATTTGCATTACATTCTACTGTACTGTACATAACAGTAAGATAATATTAACCACTTCTCCCCCAACATAATAATCATACACATCCAAAACAGCTACCAATGCATATTAAATTCATAGAAAACAGATATAGTAATAATACACCTCAATAAAAATATTTATCACTAAAAAACAAACACTTTATGAATACATTAATACACAACAAAGTATACAAATTATATATTTTTTTTTTATAAAATAATAACTCTTCATTAAAATGTACATACCATAATACTACACAAACATTGGCAGAATGTTGCGTACTACAGTATTATTCTCCTACCTAATGTAACTGTTTACTTTACGCAGTTGAAATCGCTCAAATGTAGGCAGGCTGAGATATGTTGCCACTGCACATCACAATATGGCCGAAGCGTAAGCCATGCGATAAGTGTTCACAAATGAAAACATTATATCTCATGCAATAAATATGGAAAACTAAAGTCCTTGGCAAAAGCCCATCAACTAAATGAGATTTCAACGCAAATGGATTGTATTAAAACCATAATTCTATCAAACTTCTTTCTGAGTCACTAATCCATCTGTAATCCAGTAAGCTGATAATGGTGCCCTTTCCCGATAATCCCCCGCTAGATTATCTCACGGACAAATCAGACATCTTGCTTTGAGAAGCTGTACGTGTCTAGCTGGGCTTTTGGCAAAGGGAGCTGATCCACAGGCAGGGCTGCAGCGAATGCGGGATTAGTGTATTAAAGAGAGTGTGATGTGGCCTTCCTGCTCTGCTCTCAATCAAACACAAATCCTGATCCATTAATGGCTAACTAATCTCCCAAGGGCTGACTCAAATGCTCTCACAATCCATTTCATTTATATCTGACATACATGAATGCATACAAAATAAACATTTTAATTCATGTTGCAGTATGCAATCCTTGCACAATCTGCATACAAATTATTGTCATCATCATCTACAGTATATTGAAATTTATTCTCAAGGCTTTATTTCTAGATATTAACGTTGGATATTAAATTCAGAAATTAATAGATTTTAGATATTTGGAATTTCAAATTTACATATTTTAGATGAAGTAAAACAAATTCACTGTTAAATAAATACATCAATAATAATGAATATAAAGTTCACCTGGTTTCTTGGGAGGTAGATTCCATTCACTACTACTCGCTTGTGTGTCACCACCTTCATCGTTACCATCATCTTCATCATTCTCAGTTGCTTCTCTTATAGGTTTTGGGACCATTTGTTTCCTTTTACGAGCTGAAGATGGCGGTCTCTGACACGGTACTGTATCATTTTTGCTACTGCTTGACAGAGATACCAACGGGGCACTAATGGATTCACAATCTTCCTGTAATGTACGAATTAATTTCTTTTAAAGCATGAACTATAGTTAGCAATCAAATTAACATTTACATGAACACGGCAGCTTGTGTGCAAATAAATATCCAATTAGTGTCTAAAGTGTTTGAATCAAGTTAACATTTGACTTAAATTACTGATAATTACTCTTGTAAATTGGAAGGGCTTTACTTAAACTGCAATGCTGACAATGCATTCTTGTTTGAACACCATTTAACAAAAATACACACTGTACTAAACTTCTTATACAGGTAACTGTTGTATTCTATAAAATTGGGCAAAATATACAAATCATAAAGATGTGACCAGAGAGGTGCCAAGAAAAACCATGGGTTGTGTGCCAAACACAAAATATAGGCACTGTATAATCTAATTACAGATTCTGTCAAAAATAAGATTTAAAAATTGCAATAATAATTTTTTTACAATGTAATAAAGGATTCATTAGTGTGGTACCTTCTTTTTTCAAAAATAGTATTAGTGTTAAGGCCTGTTTATATTTGCAATGATAACAATAACGATAAAAAGCTAAAAAGCAATTGTTCATATAGAAAATAAAAGAAATAAGTTTTCACACTAACACGATTTGATAGCTATTTACCGTGTATACAATAAACAGATATTTTTCACAAATCAAATCAAATGATGTCATAATCATAGGAAAACAATAACATTGTCTTTACTACTAGGATTTTATCGTTTTCCCATTGTTATGACGTCATTTGATTTGATTTGTGAAAATATTTTTTTATCGTATACACGATAAATTGTTATTGAATCGTGCTAGTGTGCAAACTACTCTTATTTCTTTTATTCTCTTAAACAATTGCTTTTTGGCTTTTTATCGTTATCGTTGCAAGTATAAACAGGTAGTTACACAGTACTGTAATAATCTCCACTGCAAGCCAAGCCCGGGACCATACTCAAGCAAGGCAAATGCCATAACCTTCAAACTTTATTAAGCGCCAGTAGCGATTGAAATATGAACTAGTTTTACATCGTATATGTAGCATACAGTATGACATCATTTTTGATTGTTGCACACTACACAAGTTATAGTAGATCACCTGGAAGGTTTCATCATAAGGATCCCCCCCTCATTAAATACAGTTATCAAAATGTAGTCGTGGCACACGTATTAGAAATGGTTAAAGGTATTGCAGTTGATTAAGAAATATGATTTAGACGTCTCGGGCTGTAATGAAGTACTGTATACACGGAATGTAAGCATTATCAATCAATGTCTACTACACATCTAGGGTTGCCCTCGGCTTTGCATACTTAATCCCATATCTTGTGGTGGCTACACACAACACCAAGGGCCACGTAGTGGCCTACATTTCAGCAAAATAAAAACAAACATTTCGCTTGATCATACTGTAGAAGATATTATACCTAGCAGAGATATTACATCGTCAACACAACTGAAACAAAGCAATACTAACTATTCAGAATCCAATATTGATTAAGACAAAACATGTTGTTGAATATCAACAGAAGAGTGATACCAGCTCTGTATTGACAAAAGAGTTGAAAAGGACTTCTTACTTTCTCTGAACATGCTCTGACAATGTTTATTCAGGACTTTTTTATAAATAAATTAAACAGAATAGCAAAATATAATGCTGTAGCACAACAAAAAAGAGTACAACAGAACTAGGTATTAATAATACCAATTGTCCAGATCAGATAATCCTTCCATGCCCAGATAAAGAAACTTTGAATACTGTATAAATATGAATAGAGCAGTTTTCTCCACCAGGTACACTTGGTACCTCCCCTGTGAGGCTTGCTTCAGTATTTGTGCATGAAGGAAAAAATACATTTAAAACAATAAAATACATTAGTGCTGTCGTAGACAGTTACTGTAGGCCCAAACACTTTGTGAACATTTTTAGTTAAATATAAGAAAAAAAAACTATTTTACAGTACAATAATGCATTTTCATAATTATACTTTATAATTTCATGTAATTTTGGGATTTATTGAGCTTAAAAATAGGAATTACTGTGGCTTTATATATAGCTCATTGATTGAAACATATTTTGTGCCTCAAATTGTAAAGGGGCAATTCCATGCAAAACAGGACATGGCACCTAAATTTTTAAAATAGTGGTATCCTACCAAATTTGGTATCAAATTAAAGAAGAAATTCTGAACTTTCATGAAATGGTCTTAGTTTTCAAGTTTTTATACTCACTTAAATTTTATATAAGAAATACAATTAATATTATTTTTTTCCAAAAAAAATGAATAAAATAGGCCAACTTTTAGAGTGTTTAATTTATGCTCTTTAACATATATTACCAACATAACTGATTGGATTAGTAATTATTAACATTATATGTGGTATATTCATGAATTTATTTTATTTTGCGTACTTCGTTCCGCTACAGCGACTTGACAATGAACTACCATATAAAATGTCCCGAAGTTACCAAAAAAGTAATATTTTTTTTTATTTCTCAAAAAGTACATAACAAAATAAAGGAAAATTTATTATTCAAATCATAAGCATATATGTGACCAGATAACTTTACAGTATGTACCTGTAATTTGTAACCTAGGTATTATACATCAACAATATTATGTCCCACAAGTAGGTTTTTTCATAATCATAAGCATAGCATCAATATTTTGCAATAGATTAGAAATTATTAATACCATACCTGTCTCTTATACACATCTGACTGAGACTAATTCATAAATATTCATCAGCTACATTTAATACAAAGAAAAACTTGATAGAAATACATTATTAGTGGTGAAGATACCCCTATAGTAACAAGTCATTCAAAAACATGCTTTAAAAAACTGATGAAGATGTATTCGTTTCATGAAGCTGACACAGAACCACTCTAAATGGTGAAGATGGAAGATGTAATACATAAACAAAAGAACCTGATCTATGGTACAACAAATTTTGATGGTTCTAGTACTGGACAAATTATACTGTGACTCAAAAGTACAATGTCTTGAGAACCAAAACACGAAGACACAAATGCAAGAAACTACTTCTTCAACATTTATTTCACCATAATAACATAATTACAGTAATCATAAACATAATAAATTTGCCAATGAAAATAGTATAAAGCATAAGAATGAGAAATATGAAAATTAAAGTCAAACAAATTTGTTATGAACAAAATAATAATTATTGAAATTATGGTTTGGATCAGGTCTAGAAGCGTCAACTTGTCTCAACCTGACCCATTAAAAAAAAAAACTATGGAAGGCAATCGCCATGAACATGATCGTTTTTTAAAGTATGTTGTTTGTTTGGGGACATATGTCGTTTGTTTGAGAAAGTATGTTGTTCGTTTGGGTAAATATGTTGTTTGTGAATGTTTGCTGTTCGTTTCACTTTTGTATTTTTGGTGGCGATTGCCTTCCATAGAAAACAGTTTAAGCAGAAATATGATTTCTTTGAAAGAATATTCAAAGTGAAATAATCAGGCGATGCCTACTCATTAGGTAATCTTAGATAAACTGATAATAATAATGAGATTACTCAGTGTACAGGTATGTGCCACCAAAGCTTTGTTCCTGTATCGATGCATTTTTCTCATGAAATGTTTTTGCGCAAACTTTGTGTTACTCTCAAATTATTACCATTTATTTTCAATCATTCACACTTAACAGCTAGTTCAACTTACCTAATAACAGAGTAAAATTAACCAATTTCCCTCACACATAATAAAATATGGACAAGTGAGAGCCCTGGAATCTAGTAATATATTTACAAGACTCATTGAAGCTACAATCTAATTCTATCCAATCAACTTAATGTCATCCTCCTCAATCTAAAAAACTCCAAATTAAAACATCTTCAGACAATTATTTCAAGGATAGCTTCACATAAATTTGAAAATGAACGTATCGTTATATGGTAGTTTAAAGATACAGTACTGCTACCTCCAAAATCAAGAGGGACAAATTCTCAAAAAAAAAAAAAAAAAAAAAAGCAAATTTAAATCACACATTTAAATGGAATAACATTATAGTAATTCAGCAAGTCACAGCAAGAAGGTATAAAAAATAAGTGTTTAATGATTTACACACATTTTTTTTACAGAATTTTTAAAACGGATGACCGAAACACAAACACCACAATATTTAAACGTCTAATTAATAGGCAATAAAACAATTTGCCGTTCTACAAATTGTAGTACTACTGTAGTTAGACATACATAGTCCGGAAATTGCTTAAAAATGATTATAAATATTTAAAGTCAACGAAGTAAAGGAAAAATTAATGAAGACCCTATGACCAAATTCTAGGGACAACTGTTGGAATTGATTTCCTTTGTGAAGTTTTACAGTACAGTAGCTTTGTACTGTATAACAAAATTTAGAATCTCACACAAGTCTATTAATACACTGACTATAGGGTACAGTACAACAGTTGTGTCGTCACAACACCAGGTGGCGCCCTCTGAACGTTGGTTACCGTTCATTACGCCTGAATGACTTCATAATCTTGGTTTAGAATAGGCTTTCTGGAATAGGCAAATTTAAAACCTAATAATTTACCATCGAAATGTAGTAAAAACACAAAAAGCTTGTATTACGTTGGTTATCGAACACACATTTAATCATTGATTAACATTTACAAAGAAAAATTAGGATACAACTTCTTAATAATTACGTTAGAAATTGGGATCAATGGTTTTTTTAGTGGAGAAAATGGCGTCGGTTGAACGCATTTTGTATCACCGATACCAACTGAGTAGTATCACGTGGTATCGTGATGTAACAATGTAGTACTCTATTCGCAGTACACATAAATTTTCCAATGAAATTCCCTTTAAAAAAAAAAAATGGATATTTTAAAAATAAAAATACTTTTGTAAAAGTCAGCATTTTGGAAAGATGGATGTACAATATAATTTTTTTTAAATATTTACATTTACATGGGAGAGTGAAATATGGGCTCCATGGTTGTGTGATGAAATATGATATTCACACTAATCTCATTTCGCAAATGGTTATAACCAAGAAAATTAATGATCACTGATACACTGCAGAAATAAATTCTGATGATGGCATTTATCATTGCAATTGCTAAATTTGTCCTACCAGATAACTTTACAGTATGTACCTGTAATTTGTAACCTAGGTATTATACATCAACAATATTATGTCCCACAAGTAGGTTTTTTCATAATCATAAGCATAGCATCAATATTTTGCAATAGATTAGAAATTATTAATACCATACAATATACTCATTGAATAATAAAACTTGTAAAAAAAAAATATGCATTAATTTGTCTGGCAAATGAGTGAGGATTACACTATATTGTAATGTATTTTAATAGTATTTTATCTGGTACAGTGATGGTGATTGGGCAGAATGGGGACAGGCCATTCATAGTGATCTACATTGTAGCTCATTTAAAGAAAACCGTAGCTTGAGTTTGCTTTTAATTTATTGATATAGATATGAAATATCTCAGTATTACTGTGCCACTGAACATTGTACTCTACCATGGATAATGTGCGATCTACAAATATCTGTTGATTATTAAAATTTGCTTGATTAACTGATTGATAACAATAGTCAATGTCAATATGGCATAATCCTACCTAAAACCTTAACTGTACATGCAGTTTATTTTTAAGAATCATAGGCTTAGCCAGCGAGCCGTCTGGCTGTCTTTTGGACGGCCTACAATTATTTAGGACGGCCTACAATTATTTAGGACGGCCACTTTTACCGAGACGACTTGGACGGCTTGGCCTAATCAGCTCGGCCTAGCCTAATTGGGCCTCGTCTACCTTTAGCAAATTCTTTATGTTCTTCAAATCTATCGAATGTTACATTTAAACTAAAGCTAAATCATATTTACATTTGATAAAAGCAACATTTATTGATTGAATGTACGTTGTTTTCGTACCAATATTCAGTGGGGATTCCCAAAGATAGTCGTGGCCCGCCCATCGCCCACTGGCTTCTATTTCGTTTTTCTGGCTAAACCCTTGTTAAGAATAGAGGGATGAATGTTCTGCACTCTTTAATCCTAGATATATTGTTTGTACCCTGCCTTGTCTCATGGAGGATAGTTAAATATTGGGAGCTAAAAAAGGAAAATTACAAAAATGTGATGTAACAAAATAATGATTACAACATAAACAAGAACAAAAAACAACAACTACCGTACTTACCATAGTGAATTACACAGACTTGTAATTTCAATGCAATTTCTCTAGTACCACGTGGTGTGATTATCTTTAACTTTCAAGTTCTATATAAGAAATAAGAATATGATTGTAACATAAATTTCACTCATATAGCAAAGTGGATCACTTTGCCTGAAATATTCTAGTTCTGACTAAAGACACCTTAAAATTAATTCTAAGTACCTGTAGTTTTATAATACTTAGTACACTTCATAGTACTAAGTATTGAAAGCCAGGCTGCGGAGGAAAAAATTTGATGATACTTTATGTTGTACAACTGATTTTTTCAAAGACACAAAAATGGTGTTTGACGAAAAACTCTGGAACGGTTAATGAGATACAGATTTTTTAATATTTCAAATCTAGGGGAAAAGGGCGTACCCAGCATCATTTTCACCTTTTCCACAAGTTTTTAAATATTCCAAAAATCTGTATCTCATTAAACTGTTCCCAAGATTTTCGTCACAAACACCCTTTTTGTGTACAACAATATCAACAAATTTTCCTCCGGAGCCTGACTTTGAAAAACTGCTGTAATTGCAAACTATGTTGCATAATACATGGAACTTGACAGATAGATGAAGAAAAGATGAAGATAAATCAATAATCAAATATCAATTCTTAAGTATAAACAACATATTGCAATAGAAATTACAAAAAAAAAACACCCACAAACAACAGTTAAACTATGGTCAATAAATTCTTGATATGAGGGTATGTACAGTAGGAAATACTTATAGTGCATCACACAATTCCTTGGATAGTAGCCAAGACAACCTCATTTATAATGTTTGTAGGAACAGTACATGCATGGAATTATTCACAAGGTAGTCCCTTCTCAAATGACATGGTTTCTTGTGAGGGCAGTAGTACTACAGTAGGTTGATCTTCCTATGTACAGGTCTGTGCAAGTGGTCTTATTGCATTTTTACATTCTTTGTGGAAATCAACTACTAAATATTCCTACATATTTTTGCTTCATGCAGCTATTATGTAGAGCTAAACCTACAGTAAGATATCACAATATGAAAACCTGGGTGAGCATTAAATACAAGTACTGTAATTTGCCAAGGGTTTGTGTACTGTTAAAAATTGTAATACAGTAATAAATTCCCACACCAACATACAGTACGGTACAACACTGACTTAGGGGTCGCGCAAAAACTATTTTAACGCAATTTCCGCGTTATCGCCCTTTTCACTATCACATCTACCGTGAGTTCGTTAATGAAGCAGATCAGTGAAGCATAAGATTGCTACCGCGGTAGGTCATGAATATTTATTAGCTGTCTGCACAGTCTACCCAAAGCATAACGCGACTACCGACGTGCTCCATCAATCTTTCGTAGGTTCGTACAGAATTTGTCTCATACAGAATTCTTCGTAAACAACAAACTTCTACCCCGTGGACGACGTACCGCGAGTGCCGCGGTAAACAGAATGAGTTAGCTATCATGCATATTCATTAGTTATTTCGTCAGCTCGTGAACGGTGAATATTAGGCCACGCCCATATGCAGCGTTAGTGAAAATCAGCGACAAAACAGCTGATAACGCGGTACTCACGTTAAAATAGTTTTTGGACGACCCCTTTATTCCATGCTTACTTACAGCAACCGACAGTACAGTAAGGCACAGGTTTTCACCTACATTTCAACAGAAGCCAAGATTATAGATGGAACCAATTTAAAGGTCCAATGACCTAGGGTCTAATAAGTAAGCCTTAGTGTGAAATGATGCAATAATAATGGTTTAGGGCTGGGCCACCCCCCCCCCCCAAGTTTTGGAAGGTTTAAAAAAGAAAGAAAATGAAAAAAATGATAGCCCAAAATGCCTCAAATGTTTTTTTCGGGCGTCTAGAACACAAAAATTCCGCTAAGGCATGCCCCTGGACCTCTTAGGATAGCGTTGTCTCGATCGGCCCAACTTTCGGCCTCCTTTTGGACATCTCTGGATCCGCCCCTGATTATTTATTCTTATTTTAGGCTTGTTCTAGCAGACCAGGTAGCTTAGCATCCATAGACCAGAAATGGCCCACAGGCTGCCAGGCTACATCATACAGTACATGTAGTTGAGAACCCTGCTTTTCTATTTCGTTTTGACATACACTTAGTAAATAACTAAATTACTAATAATTTTGCATTGAAGATCCAATGGTACGGTACAGTGTAATGAGTTTTGTAAATTCATTTCCTGTTGATTGGCATACAGTAATACAATTATAGAAATTGATTGTACTGTTGTGCATGTTTTCATTGCCTCTATTCAGGTACTCTTGTGAATAGATTAAAAGGGTATTGTCTTTTCCTCATATATTTTACTTGTTTGCCTCGCGTCAAACATAATACACTTTGACAAAGATATACTGTAGGCCTAGCATTTGTACAAGTAAAATCTGCATGGAAATATTTATACTGTACACATAGGAAAGTATTGGAGTACTAGATGAAAATAAACTGTAATTGTCCAGTGTTATATGTTATTGGGTATGTGGTTAGTTGACACAAAAGCTTAATTTGTTATCAGGAATAATAAATTAATCAACAAAAACCAATTCAGATCAGCTACAGTCATGGTCATGTCACATTTAATACTTAAATTACCTTATCTTTATAATTATTTTCTTAATCGTCTTTCTTTTTTTTTAAATCAAGTTTTATATGCTGTTTTGATTTCCTTTATTTTTGTATATTTTTCATTTTGTATTGTAAATGTGTGAACGCACCGTCTCTTAAGAACGTGTGCCACTGATTTAAAAGTGTATGTTCAATAAAGTTATGTTATGTTATGTTATGTCACAAACAATGTCATGGTTCAATGTAAAGATGTGTGACTGCAATTTTGTTAAATTCTAGGATTTCCTTTTTTTGCAAAATATTTTTCTCGCCAACGAAGAGCCTGAAATATATATATGATGTATGAAACTAAGACTTTTCAAGGTTTAATTTAATTTGATACTTAATTAGATATTAGCCTGGTAGTTGTCATTTTACCAGCCAAAATCCATGTTCTGAGGAGTGACGGCTTGCCATGAACCAAATATTCGGCCTAGACCTAAAGTAGGGGTTTTCAACTGACAATATGTGAGCCATTTCCGCCCCGCAAGTGCATGTTATCCGGCCTGTTTAGAATTTAAGCCAAAAAAAATTATACTTAAGTCACTTGGCCTATTATCCAACATTACCACTACATTATTATATTTTTTATTTGGGAGTGGCCACACCTACTGTACTCTATACCTGATGTAGCTTTGCATGATTTTTGGACCTTCAATTTGATTCATACAAACTTGGCCCCTGTTAAATACAGTAGTTCAGAACCCCTGACCTAAAATTAAATATTTAAAATATTCCTGACAGACAGACCTTGATTTTGTGAAAGTATTTCTCATTCAGACAGTTTTGTTAATGGCCTTATTGAATTTAAGTACTTGTTAGTGTCAGTATTAATATAGATAGCTTGAGCTTCCTAGAATAACTTATTCATTGGAAACAGTATGTTTTCCCATAAGGCCAGTAAACTACACTGTGTGTTAAAGCAAGACATATACTAAAATAAGAATTTATAATATGAATATTATGCTGTAGCTGATGGAGTACATAGGTTAATTGCAAAGATAACTGCAACGATCATCAGAACCCTGGATTGGAATCAATAAATGTTATTAAATCTCATTCATATAACGGTGGGCATTTGCTACAACATGCTTTGACTACAAATGGTAGCTGCATTCTGGATGGTTATGGTATCAAGCTGTGTGTGTGAGCTCTTCTGCTAAATTGGTGCATGATCATTAGGTGTCGGGTAACTTAAAATAAACAGATCAGTATCTGTCGGTAGGTTATAAATCTAATTACAACTCTAGACCCCAGTGCTCTACCAGCAACCTTGAAATACGATAAACCAAATTCTCCCTTTAAAAATTAAAAAAGGTTTTAAACATTTTCTAAGAGGTTTAGACAAAGGAAAACACGCTGAACTATTAGTATTGACCTCGTTCAGGGTAGCTTTAGCATGTAGACTCCAGAAATGCCAACAGCAGATCTAGGAAGATGGGGGTCACAATTAGTATACATCTACATATATGGCCTCCCTGGTTAATACAGTATAAAGCCAGGCATTCACAGCGTTGGCCGATGTATCAAGATCCACTCTCTGTGAATTTCCTAATGATTTGACGTGGTCTGCTGATTGTCGATGGCCTCTGAGCAGATCATCATGGAAAGCGATCTCTTATGCTGGCCTTGTCACGTTGTGTTCTCTATGATACGGTCCAGATGCTGATTGTCAGGGGCATCCTAGCAGAGATGCAAATTTGGCCAAATCTACGTATGCAGAGAACGTTGGATGCCCTGTCGGACGGTCACGCATGAGTGATTCCATTCTAGCGTTGCGTCGTCCCGCACATCGAAAGCTCCCTATTGTGTTCTCTGTGGAATCACATCAGCCTACAACTGTAGGTGCAGCGTGCGTCCAGTTTTAAGCATCTACTTTGATTTCAATCGTCAAAAATTATTAGCAAATTCAACCTCTGAATCCAAGCTACTGTAGGCGAACTCATGTGAGATCATGTTGGATTATTTGTTCTAAGATTAGAGTTGAATCAATAATCAAAGTATTAATCACAGCTAAGATCTTGGCTGGTAGTTATCAAGCTTTATACTGGTTAATCTCCAAGGTTTACAGTGTGCATCTTGTGGTGGCTGAATTGCATTGTTGTTTTTCTGGGTTATGTAATAAGCTTATAAATAAACTTCTTACTCCTGTATAGCTATTCTAATCAAGTTCATTGTAATTTTTACATAATTTTAATTTTTACAGTATCATTTTTACAATATAGGCCTACATTTTTACAGTATGTACACTAAAAAAATAAATTTTTGTAGAGCACTTAGGTCTCTCGGAAAAGTGCTTTATAATCCAAATAAATAAATTAAATAAATAAAAAATCTTGTTCAGTTACTCAAGCCATTATTAAGTTCTATGACAAGTAGGTTTTAACATAACTGATATATTATAAGAAGTGTACATACTCAGGGGCGGATCCAGAGATGTCGAAAAGAGGGGCCGAAAGAGGGACGAAAGTGGGGTCAATCGAGATAATACTACCCTAGGGGGTCTCGGGGCATGCCCCCGCAAATTTTTGTGTTCTAGACGTTCGAAAATAACCTCTGAGGAGTTTTGGACAATCAATTTTTTCTTTCTTTTTTTCTTCATTTTTACCTTCCAAAAGGGTGGGGGTGGCCCATGGGCCTCTTTTCGAGTCGGGTTTTTTTCGAGGCTAATTTTGCAAACTAAAGTCGGGCTTCAATTTGAGATGGGATTCATCTCGAGATTAAGCTCACTGGGCTTCAATTCAAGGTTTTACGGTATTTTTAAGCTCAACCTTAAACTTTATATTTTAAAAATAACTTTCATGTGTAATATTGATTGTATTTTATTACTGTATGTTATTTAAGTTGTTTGATTTCTTGAATTTAAATTATTGTGTAACAGTATAATGTTTTAGTTTTGAAGTGTTTTATCACCTATATTAATTTATTTAGCTCATCAAAATTATGGTTTTTATTCGTGTGCCAAATAGCCGAGTGGTTAAGGCAGGGGCACCGTGATCGTAGCCAACAATATCAGCATGGATTCGCGGCCGGCTCACTCCTATAGTTCTGATGGTGGAACAAGTCTTCTCCGATAAGGAATATAAACCGTTGGCCCAGTGTACACAAATGCTCATGTGCACTTTAAAGAACCCAGTACATCTTTCAAGATAAGTAGGGGGTTACCCCAGTGAACTGGTTCACTCGGCCCTTGTCGTGGACATATAAAAGTGTGCCGGTTTACTGGCTGCAGAGGACATGAAGTGACCCTCAGGGGAGGAAAAAGTTATGGAAAAGTGCAACATCTACTGTAGTCTTGAGCGCATAGAGACCTCGTTTATTTGCGCTATATAAATCCATCTACTATTTATTACTATTGTAAAATATTTAACTTGAAATACAAAATGTAGCCATCACAGGATATATTAACTATCTGAATAAAAAATAATGAAACATGCAAGTCTACAAGAATCAAACTCAAAGCAATGTGATAATTTTGTACACTGACAATCTGATGGATCACTAACTCTAATGAAAACTGCTTCTTATTTTCACTAATCCATTATAATACTGAATGAGAAAATTAAAAAAGTTGAGAGTGTGTTACAGTAATAATAAATGTTATTATAATTCACAGTGAGGGCGCTACCTAAATATGGCCAAAGTTGAGATAATTTGGCATACGAAAGTATTAATACATACTCCAAGTATCAAAATGCACGCCATCGTGTCATCATCATTCCTGATGATGACATAATTAATGTCAAATATTGAATCCCGACACGATGGCGTGCATTTCAATACTTGGATTATGTATTATACTATCTTATCTGAGAATAATCAGTGGACCTTTTGGTTTTTGGCATATACTGTACAGTGTAATGTATTTTACAAATTCTTTTTAAAATTTATATTAATTAAATTATTATTTGTTAAGAATAGAAGTTACATCTTTTAAAACAAATATTGGAACATTTAAAATTAAATGTGATATTTTGATTAGAAAGAAATTAAAGCAGACTGAAGTTTTAATTTATTTTCAATCATTAGTTATGCTTTGCCATATTGGTTTGGTAGAAGTGTTGACCTTACAGTAGGCTAACCATTGGCCATAAGTTTGTTTTTTAGGGTGGAGTTAAAACAATGGTCATTAGTCTGACAACAATTTAATTAAGATTCTTGAAAGTCTAACAATTATTGTATGATTATCAAACTTAGGCCTAGTTCAGACTAGGTGGATAAACCCGGCTTAACTTACCGGGTTTATCCACCTGTCAGTCTGAACTAGGTGGCTTATCTCAAGCCAGGCTGTGTTCCTATAGTAACTAGGCCTGGCGTGCCACCGTGTTTAACTTTTCTAAGCCGGGCTTTAATCGTTGCGGGGGTCTTGCATTGAATTCGGGTAACAAAGTGACCAATCAGCATTCATTTACTTACACTTACGCTGTGAGCGAACGTACGTTTCACGAACAATGTTTTGAAACACGTTTGATGGTTACGGTTCATTATTAGGAAAATTCTCGCGCCTGGCTAATCCCGCTAGTCTGAACGTCTGCCAGAGTTAAGCCGTGCTTAGCGTTGAGCCGGGCTTAACTCAAGCCTGGCTTATCTCCAAGTTTGAACATAGCCTGAATCTTTGTCAGTTTACTGGCCTCAAAAAATAATTAGGAAATCAAAACAAATTTATTTAAGTATGTTTGTAAATTCAAAACAACAATTACTTATTCAACTATCCACTCAGTAATTTTTCACAGAAGCAAGGCTACTGCAGTGTTACAATTTCTTTTTAAATATAGAGCTGTGTACACAGCTCCCTTGTAAGCAACTACTCTATTGGTTGCACTTTGAATATGTATGTACCCTTCCTCACTGAATATTCATGATGATGAGGAGTAATATTCCTAAGGGATTAGAAGAAATTGCATTGATTATTTTATATGATTGTTACTAAAGGCAATACTATTCAAAGCACTTTTGAGATTTCCAGTGAAACGCTATAAAAGCTAAAAAAAATTATTCAATAAAATTATTATTTTATAAATAAATGCTTTTGTTTAAATCAGAATGTACTACTACCATATATCTGCAGACACAAGATTGTTTGGAATTTTTTTATTTACCTTTGGCCGTGTTTTAGGTGTAAGGCCTACTATGAAACTACATTTAATAATAATAAAACATTATATTCATATGTAATGGCACCAAAGTTTTTAAAATTTGTGTATACATCACCAGCCCGATGCAATACTGTATTTTAAAATTTAGGGAAACCTCTTTAACAACAGCATACCCAAGTTGCTTTACAACTGCTTGTATTACTGGCCTTAATACAACAAGCAAAGTATTTTTTTTTTTGTTAACCTGGCCTCTCTACCTAGGCCTAGCATTGCAAGGACTAGGCCTATATTCAAACCCAAAGGTGATTTGGATGGATCATCGACTTTGATGCTCTTTGTGAAGACAAAACATTTTCACTGTAGAAAAATGGATTTAATATAATCTAATTAATCTTTTTGTACATAGTCAAAAACTTAAATAGACTGCGCATGTTATTATACATTTCTTGAGTCTGCTACTGTAGAATAATGTGATGTTTAAACGCGACATCATGGAAGAACAAATCATGCGAAGACTCAGCCACAAACAAAGATAATCCATTCACTGGATTAGCTCGAAGCAGTAGCTGTGCGAGTTGTCCAACTTCCAGCCTAGCGATTGGGATTATCTTTTTGGTTTTTAAATACAAAATGAATCAACAAATTAATATAATAAAAATTTAACTAACCTTAATGATTCATTATTATATAATGATTCACATTCTAGGTGGAGGAGAAGGAGATCAGAAAAACAACAATGCAATCTGGATCAGCTTGGTATGATAATCACCAAAATAAAGCTTCTCTGCTTCTGCTCAGTACGGGCTAAAGCTGAGCTATGGCGGCGGATTTATCAAATCCATCAGTGAGATTTGGACGTAGAGGGGGTTATTTAAATATTGTTGTTGATGATGGGCGTTAGTCTATTAATTATTGTTTTTATTTTTTTTTTAGGACAATTTAATTGTTTACTATCATAAATTATATTTATAATAGTAATCAATAAAAGCAACGAATTAAATAAATAGTGAATATTAACAATTTCAACAATGATTGTACTAATAAATAATAAAAATATATGAAAACTGCAGTAAAATGAGAGCTAATGAAGGCTTATGGAACTTTAATAAAATCTAGATATATAGTAAAGAAATAGATAAATAACAATGCTCGAATAGCTAATTTCAGCTTGACCATAGCTCCACTTTGTATAGGAGGTATATTTGATCTTACGGTATGACACAATCGATCAATCAATCAATCAATCAATCAATCAATCAATCAATCATTCTTTTTTACAACTACCAACATAAATAAAGAACTGTAGGCCTAGTTGAATTACAATATACATCGAGCATAATTCAACAGTTAAAAAGAATATGTATATCATCAAAACAGTCAATCATTGTAGTTACAATTTTAAAACATTCGTTATAGCCTTCAAAACGGGCAGTAAATCATTTACTTAATAAACCGAGCCACGCAGACGAATGTGAAGGGAGCAGTTCAGTTTCGGAAAAGACCAACGTTTAATATGATTATTTTCTCATTTTAACTTTTGGGAGGAAGACTTCACTTTAGATTTTCTTTGATAGCGAATTCGAATCCCACCGGACACTCGCAACTGGAAAAGGAACTTTTCATAGATATGCTTTACATGATGTATAACATCATCATGTTTCTATTCCAGCAGTGTTCAGATTATTATTTATATACCGTCACTTATTCGAATTACGCCCCGGCCCCTTGAATAAACCCCACTTCCAGAGCCTTATTTATAATAAACGCCTCCCTCGAATAAACGCCCCGGGCGATGATTTTTTTTCCTCTAATAAACGCCAGCTAAATGACTCTAAACAAAACTAATGGAAGCAACATCATTCTCAACACATTCCATTAATGTTCTACTCCAGTTGAATTACATTCTTCTACTAACCTGGTTTGGGATCAATATAGCGCTTATGATCAAGCAATACACATTTTGACGGCAATTGTTGTATTGTGTTCACATTTACAGTAAAAATATGGGGGAGTTTATTTTTATAGTTGTCCTCCCTCCTTGTCTGTCTTGTCTTCGCTTTCCATTCCTCTTCTTTTTTTAATCTGTTTGGGCTCTCCACCCCCCCCCCCCCAATAACGTGATCCTAGTGAGTTTTGTTTTCCTTCTATTAATTTTTTTTAAATAAAAGTGATTTTAAATAAAGTACCCATTTTACACCAAAAGTAAATAAATAAATAAATAAACGGGCATCTTGCAGTCCATATTCTAAAAATGTTTGCACCTCGGCCCCCTGGTAGTGGAGGTAGTGTGAATTCTCTCTCACCCCCTACCACCACATCCTACATATATGAATGATGCCCCACAGACAAATTCTTGGGCAATTCACCGTACCTTTATGCTCCGAAAAATGATAAAACAATTAATAATTTGTTAATAACCATAGCAATAATAATAGGCCTTGTATAGGAGGCCTAATAAATGTCTAATAATAATAATAATAATAATAATAATAATAATAATAATAATAATAATAATAATAATGATAATGATGATGATGATGATGATGATGATGATGATGATGATGATGATGATAATAATAATAATAATAATGATAATAATAATAGTAATAATAATAATAATAATAATAATAATAATAATAATAATAATAATAATAATAATAATAATAATAATAATAATGAATGAATGAATGATGATGCTGATGATTATGATGATGATAATGATGATAATAATGGTATAGATTAATACAATCCGCCTTGTAAGCCAAGGCTCCAGATTTACTCTCTATAATAATAATAATAATAATGATAATGATAATGAATGACATGAAATGAATGAATGATGGTGATGATGATGATAATGATGATATAGATTAATATACTTAATCCGCCTTGTAAGCCAAAGCACCATACTCACTCTCATGACAAGAATAATCATCATATTTTTTTTCATCATAATTTACTAATATTAATGATAATTAAAATTTAATTAATATTATTATCCAATCTCCAGGGACCATGTGATCGAATGTGAGATTAACTTGTGGTTATGCTTTTTTAGAGCAATTATAGCGTTTCGATGTCTGAATATTCGTTTGGTAACGCGTTTGTTGTAAATTTACAAGCATTATATCTACATAATCTGGCTGTATTTTAGAATTTTTATTTCTAATATATTATGAATGTGGACATGGTATATAATTTCTTTAATTGAATATTCGTTAATTGTATTATTGGTGTATTAATAACAACGCAATATATTGGTAAAACGCGTTATCAACACCAATTACACACGAAGCCATCGAACTTGATGCAAGTTAGCTGCTCTGACATGAGGAGGTCAGACTTGCGGGCTGTATACTCCCATGAAATTTCGGTGCAAATAAATCCCTATTCCACGGCATTTTGAAGTTTCTTAAGAACGTAGTTTAAAAATTAATTCAGCATGGCGAGTGTATCTTATCACATATCAAACTTGCTTGAAAAGGTAGGCAGATAGTTTTTGGTTTAATACCTTCAAGATGACTTTAATTTTAGATTTCAAGAAGGGAGCGGGGAAGGGAGCTAGCACAGTGCAATGGGATACACTGTGCTAGCTAGCGCTAGTCCTCTCTGGTAACCTACAGTAAGGCCTAGGCGTGCCGCATGGAATAGAAGAATAATCTATAGAACAATGACTAGGCCTAGTAGGCTAGCCTTAAATTAATCAGGTCAGTATGTGTTAGGTCAGTGACATAAATGGAATCCACATAAATCTTATAATTGTAATAAAACATTAAAATATAGGCATATCTAGGCCTAGGCCTAGCTCAAATAAATTAAACTTTACTTGTTATTCTATTGTATTTTCTATTTATGATATGATTATGATATGGTTTATTAATATTCAGAATACCTTAATTATTTGGAATCGATTGTATTAATTAGGATTTTGTAATGGGGTTTTGCATGCACAAGCATTATGCATCTGAAGTTTACCCTTAGATTGCTCATATTATATATAATCACTTTATAATTTATTTTATATAGATTATAGGCCTATTTGTGGGCAAAGAAAATAAAAGAAATTGTTATTGTCAATTCTCAAAAACCCCTCTGAAAAATGCCTAGAGTAGCATAGCCTAATGTAAACCATGTTAGACTGAGTTTAGGTTTGGAATGAGCCCTTAAGCAATGCTATAAATTGAATAGGCGCACGTCCCTCCAAAAATTATTCGCGCCCCCAGGGCCCCCCAAAAATTGTGGTCAAGTTGTTAAAAAACACCTAAAATCATCTTATTTTGCAAGTTAAGGCCCTATTAACTGATCAACGAGGCCCCCACTTCACCTTCGCTCCCCCATCAGCATTCCCACTTCAAGACTCCTAGATACACCAGTGCAACATTCCCTGCATAATTTCAACTCTGCACAAACAGTTCGAAACTGCACAAATCCTACAAACTGCAAATAACACTATGTTATTATATTATTCATTGTAGATGACATCAAGTGATAAGGATTTTCGTTTCATGGCAACAAATGACCTAATGACAGAACTACAGAAGGATTCCATCAAATTGGATGATGACAGTGAGAAAAAAGCAAGTACATTTATTGGACATTTTATATTTTTGGTGAATCTTATTATACAATTAAATACATTGTGTGCACAGTTAAACTTGCCTTTAAGTCAGCTTTGCCTATCAAATAATTTCTAAGTTGGTCTTATTTTTACATGCCAAATTGTTGTGTTTCCCATTAATTAACCATCTCTGTAAGTTGAAATTTATCAAAGTAAAACAATTTTTTAATGTATTTATCAACAAATGTTACTGGCTAGCATTTCTATGAAAAATACCAAAGAGAAGGTACTCTTTTTATTCCATTTTGATAATGATTAATAAATTTTACTGCGTTTATGCCATTTAATGATGATTGATTAATTATTGTATAATCTTTGTTTATATGCCTTTTTGTAAGAGTGATCATTCAGCATAGTTTGTGCAGTGCATTAAAGTATCATAAAATCATGAGATTTATGGATGATACATGGATTATTTAAATTTTATGTCGTTTCAATGATGATTGATTTATTTTTACTGTAGATATTTTTATTTTAAATTAGGAAAATATGTTTAAAATTAAGAATGATCTCTACAGTATACAGTAGCAAATTAAAAATGTTGAATATTTTTTTCTATAATATAATTATATTTTTAATTTTATTTATCAGTCCATCTATTGTATTATCTTTTATACATACAGGTGGTTAAAATGTTGCTGAAACTACTTGAAGACAAGAATGGTGAAGTTCAAAATCTAGCTGTCAAATGGTAGGTGTAATCTTCATCTTTAATCATGGCAATGAATCACCGATCCATGACACTATGGGGTGGGGTTGTGTGTTTATTTGTAATCTTCATCTCTTTATTCCCTATTAAATTGCAATGCATGCAGTATATCAATTGTTCATAACTAGGAAAATCCATAGTGGTATGCCAAATTGTCGTCAATTTAGTTACCAGGTAAGGGTATAAAAACTTGTTAACATAGTTCAGTTACCAGAGCAACAATATACCAACTTTTCCATCCCTCATAGTTCAGTTGCCATAGCAATTGCGGACAATATAACAACTTGTACCTATTTAGGTACCACAGCAAAGTTTTTGCTTACTTACTTGAGAGTTTGATTGCCAGAGCAACAATATACCAACTTGTCCTCATAGATCAGTTGCTAGAGCAACAGTATACACTGCTATATGTCATTATAGTTCAGTTGCTAGAGCAATAATATACAAACTAGTCCTCATAGTTTAGTCACCACAGAAAAAGAATAATCAAATCCTGGTGGTGATGTTTAAAATGTTTACTTGACATTTTCTTGCTACATTTGTTTTGACATTGAAACCCATAATGTTTTGACATTTCTTAATTATATTTTTGTTTTTATTACAAAAGTCTTGGGCCATTGGTTTCTAAGGTTAAGGAATTTCAAGTAGAGACGATTGTTGATACACTTTGCAGTAACATGCTGTCTGACAAAGAACAACTACGAGACATATCAAGTATCGGTAAGTATATGTGCCAAGTACAGTGCGGAAGAGATTGAAAGCTTTTCCAGATAGTCTTTTTACGATTGTCAGTGGCAGATTTAAGGGAGCCCATGCCCTCCCAACAATAAATTTTTCAAAATGGAAAAAAATGGAGAAAGAAAGAAAATTATACTCAAATTCTAAGTCTAAGAGTGCCATTTCCAACAATTTAGAGGTGCTATAATCATAAATTTCCTTTGCTCAGTTCCGACCATTCTGGGGCTGAGGTTGTCTAGTCTCTCCATCAGTGAAAGTCGCTCCCTGGGCCCTCTCTATTTAAAATTCCTGAATCCATCACTCATTGTGTCTTTTAAGAGCCTACATGTTTAATAAAAAAAATACAATTAAATCCATGTTATACCATTTTTTAATCCTAATTCCCAATTTTTAACACTTGATTCAACCTCGGGCAAGCATTGTGTCAGTAACTCAATACTGTAATAACAAATATATACTGTAATTTAAACATTTTGATTATAATGGTAATAAAAATAAAAATAACTTAAATTATTTGTATTGTAATTTTATGAATAATAACATGAATAATGAAATTAAAATTTTTTTTCAGGTCTAAAGACTGTGATTAACGAATTGCCGCCAGCCTCGAGTCCACTAGCCGCCAACATCTGCAAACGGATCACCGGTAGGCTAACAAGTGCCATTTCAAAGGTAAGCAATGTCTAAGGTAGAATAGGAACATTCTAAGGTAGGCAAAATAATGAGGTAGACAGTTTTTCGATTAAAGGTGTTCCCTCTCAAATTTAATTTATGTATTATTTGTGCACTTCGGTTAGTAAACATGTAGATATGTCAGCATATATTTTGGCAATATTTTACTGCTATTTTGAGAAATTTCCTTATTTGATAAAATATGTGATTTTATTTTGACAGCAGGAAGATGTATCAGTTAAGCTGGAAGCCCTTGATATTCTTGGTGATTTATTGAGCCGATTTGGTGGACTTCTTCTCAACTTCCATGCCTCCATTCTCGATGCCTTACTTCCACAACTGACCAGTGCTAGAATGGCTGTTCGCAAAAGAGCTATCCTTGCTCTAGGTAATTCAGTTTCTGTTGAATTTATAGTGAGTGCATGTGTATTGGTATGTAGTGCCATATGTGTTAATTTATGTGCAATTTTTTTATATGTGTAACAATTTTGTTTGATTAATTTATATGTAAACATTACCTTATATCGCTGTCCTACTCACAGTGGCAATCACAAGACAAGCATATGCTCAAGATGCTCTACACAAACTAGTCTCATTATGAGGTTTAGAGAGTGGAGTTGTGTTGGTTGTGAGAAAAAGATAGTATAATACATACTCTAAGTATTGAAATGCACGCCATTGTGTTGGGATTCATTATGTCATCATCAGGAATCATTCCTGATGATGACATAATTAATGTCGAAATATTGAATCCCAACACGATAGCGTGCATTTCAATACAGTACTTCGAGCATGTATTATACTATCTTATCTGAGATTAATCAGTGGACCTTTCGGTTTTTGTGAGAAAAAATCCCTGGTATTTGATAATATTTTAACACAGGGCCTGAGCATTGGACAGCAAGCACCTTACTCCACTCAATTTTAATTTATAAAATTATACATGTTGCCTGTATGTATACATTTTTTTAATACATGCTGCCTTTATGTATACATTTTTTTTTTAAATTGTGGCTTTTTCGTTAATTTGTTTGACCTTAGGTCAACTGGTGATGAGCTGCAGTGCTAATCTCTTCCAGAAACTTATGGATCATTTACTCGAACAACTAAATAATAACACTAATGTTTCCTACACAAGAACATTCATACAATGCATTGGAGCAATATGGTAAGCCAACAACACATTGTTCACTAAGTGTTTAGCTGTTGGGTATTATACTTATAGTACATAGCACTTTACTTTATTTATTGACATTTATTTGTATTCTAACATTTCTACTGCTAAATATTAGCAGTAAATCAAAGTATATCTACCTAATATAGTGATAAATATGCAAATGATATGAAAATTCATTTTTCATAGTCGTCATGCTGGTCATCGCATTGGTGAACATTTGGAGCGTATCCTGCCTTTCACTATTAGCTTTTCTAAAGTTGAAGGTGATGATGAGTTGAGAGAATACTGTATACAGGTCAGTGACCTATTTTATTCTCAAGCTGTTTGTGAATTTTTTTTTATTTTTATAAATAGTTCTTAAAGCCCCATTCCTGGCAAAATTTCAATTTTTAAGAAAAATCTTGATATTTTCCGTTGCTAGTATTGACACTTGTGAAATATAATATTTCATAGGAATTATTTCAAATTTGTTAAAAAACTGATTCTGACTGACATTTTGACACTTAAACAAATATCTCAGCCTTAATCGAACGACCGCATTGTGCGAGATACGAAGTACAAAAATTAATCTCATTAGAGAGGGCGCACTTTATTGACTGTATAAAAGTATACATAAAAGCAAGAGTATTCCAGTGGATGCGATCTACAACCTCTGAATTTGCCTAGTAACGATGAATTCATCCAGAAAATGTAATATTTTATGAGAAATAGTCTGTATTTCTCTTTTTTTTTTATTCTTTTGCGTAAAACTAAAATTCATGCCAATATTTTTCCATGATTTATAATAATTGGAGTAATGCAAGTGAATATTTTCTAAAAAAAGTCAGTTTTTAGTGAAATTTTGCCAGGAATGGGGCTTTAAGGTACTGTATACAACATGTATGTATGATTTACAATGTAAATTGTATGATTATCATCTCATCTTCAACATCACCATCATCATCATCATATCACCTCTCCACCATCATCATCATCTTTCAACCTTCATCATCATCATCATCATAACCACCATCATCATCATCATCATCTTTATCATCATCATCACTAGTATTATTATCATCATCATCACAAGTATCATCAGTATCACTAGTATCATCATCAACATTGTCATCATCATCAGTATCAATATTATCATCTCTCCACCTTCATCATCATCACCATCATAACCACCATTATCATTGTCATTATCGTTGTAATCTTTATCATCACCATTATCCTTACAAGAATCTTTAACAGCATCAGTATCACTAGTATCATCGTCCTCAGTAGCATCATCCGTATCACTACCCATCGTCACCATCATCATCATTATTGCTATTATTAAATGATTGTTGAATGTTTTTCAGGCTTTTGAATCATTTGTTAGACGTTGCCCGAAGGAAGTCTCACCGCACATGAATACAGTAAGATACACTATAAATATTTGTTTGTTTTTTAAAAAAAATGTAAATGCTAAATCAGCATTAACCTGTTGACAGCCACTTGCAGATTAGTATAAAATATTTCATTTCTTAAAAACAAGGCAGACAACATTTTTTGTTAATTGTTAAATATTACTTTATATTAAGAATTTCAATTCATTCTGTTAGACTTAAACAGCCTTCAATTTAAATCATCGGATTGGATATGATGCAGCACATATCCACATAATAAAACTTAGATGGGTTCTCTGAATTAACAATAGTAATTAACAATATTGTTATCAATCTATCTGAACATGAAGTTTTACAACTAATAATTACATTTTTAATTAAATTTAAATAAAGTTTAAGTTAGAATATTAAATTAAATTTTATGGTGTTCTATTTTGCTTGCTTGCAGATTATTCAGCTGTGTTTAGAGTATCTGTGCTATGATCCAAATTATAATTATGATGACGCAGATGATGATGAGTATGATGAAAATGCAATGGATGCAGATAATGCAGATGAGGATGATGAAGGGTAGGGATCATTCGTTGTGTATATTGAAAAGACCACTTGTATAATTTACTGTACTGTATAGACCTATGCCTTTTTTTACATTACATGTCAAATTTTGGTCGATCGCAAAGTAATATTTTAAATAAATCATTTAAAAGACAACATTTAGAAAACATTCATTAAATTCTATTCAAGATACTAAATTCTTGACTAATTCTTTTTATTTCAACCCATACATCTATAATGACAATCATTGTCATCAAACAAAATTTAATCATGAATACCAATGCATTTATGAAGTTGAATAAAAGAAGCAAATAAGATGAAGAAGACACAAAGAAAAAAGAAAAACAAAATCCACCAATAAAAAAAGACCCCAAAAAATAATTGGATGTATGAGATGGAAAGTTAATGTAATTCAATGACTAATAATGTTTTTGCTGAAATTCTTATACAGTGAAAGTGACGATGAGTACAGTGATGACGATGATATGAGTTGGAAGGTGCGCCGTGCATCAGCAAAATGCTTGCAAGCCATCATGGGGACACGTCATGAGATGTTATCAGAATTCTACCGAACAGTTTCTCCAGCTCTCATTGCTCGATTTAAAGGTTATTTATGTTTACAATTTTTTTAATAATAGGCTGGGCCCTTAATAAGTACTGTCTCATTTTCTTAGTAAGGCACAGCCTTAAATGAAACATTTACAATGTGCTACATATTCAATATTGATATTCATAATGATATATGTTATTGTTACATAATTTTGTATAAATTTTTTTTAAATGTCATTTTATCAGCCAAGCAAAATAATTTTCTTGGATTTTATTGAATTAAAAACACATTACAACTCAAAGTAACTATCTGAATCCCTAAGACCATGTAAGAGACACAAAATTTACAACATGTAATTCAAACTGTGACCTTCAGGATGAAAGCCTGAACAAGAGCCACTATGTCAGCTGCTCCCAATGATTCATAATATGCTATTATTTTCCTGTCGTTAGAGCGAGAAGAGAACGTAAAATCTGATATTTTCCAAGCATTTATTACTCTGTTGAAACAAACAAGACCAACACACACAGAATTTGTTGACCCTGATGCCATGGATCAGGAAGAAGGGTCAGTATATTTGGAATATCTCTAATTTCAATTTCTACACGAATTATGAAAAAACTTAACCATTTGTCTGCATTTTTTAACATTATTTATAAAAGATACTTTAATTGTTACATGATTTAGTATATTTTAGCTTTGCCTGTGCTTTGATTTTTGTCTTCTTTAAATTCTATCAAATATTTTCCATGATCATCTCCTCGTAATCTCCTTTGCTTTAAATGAAGTATACAAGTATTTCCTATTCTTACAAACCAATAAATCATGGAATAAAGTTAAGTCAGCAAGTTGTCTATCCCCATCTTACCAGGATAAGTTAAGGGATGCTAGCAATATGTGGACTAGTTTAGAACTTCAGAAAGTTCTAATTTGTACTTGCTCGATTTTCTATGTTGCAGACCAGTGTCTATGCTGAGGCAGCAGATCCCTGACATTGTGAAGGCAGTTCATCGCCAGATGAAGGAGAAGAGCATCAAGACTCGTCAGGGATGCTTTGCTTTACTGACGGAATTGATCCATGTGATTCCAGGATCTCTCAACAACCATATTGCTGCACTCGTACCAGGAGTACAGTTTTCACTTGGGTAAATAAATCTAACATGTTCATAAATAAGTCATATAAATTTATTGTAAACTGATACGCATATTCTTTTAGGTTCCCTTAATAAACATACCTTAGGGAAAGGTTGAGTTGTGTTTTGGGGTCGATCCTTTTCTTATGTTTTTGTTGTTGTTGGTTGTTTTGTGTAAGTCTTTGCAACCACAAGTATAATGATAATGAATCAGTGAGATGGTTTCATTGTAATATTGGTTTCAGTGTAATATTGGTTTCAGTGTAAAATATTTTGTTTCATTTTGTTGTTCAGATTTGATGATGTTTTGATTATTATTGTTATCATTATCATCTTTATTATAAAAAGTAATTGTAGTCTTAAAAAAGAAACTTGTAGTCCTTCTTTTTAACTTGCTAATCTTTGTATTTTTTTTATTATTCTTAGGGAGAAGAATAGCAGTTCAAATATGAAGATTGACACACTAGCATTTCTGAATTGCCTAATGTGTAACCACACTCCTCATGTATTCCATAACCACATTAATGTACTTATTACGGTGAGTTCTTTTACTGTCAAATTCTTTTTGACATAATGAGTTTCTGTATATTCAATAAATATATTCTTTACTGTCAAATTCTTTTTGACATAATGAGTTTCTGTATATTCAATAAATATATTCTTGATATGTCCACTCAAATTGCTTATGCATATTCATATCATATTCTAAAATGATGTATATTCATATTTTATAGTGAATTGATAGGCATATTCATGATATCATATCCCAAAGTGCTTATGCATATTCATGTTCTTTATTATGAACAGCCTGTTGTAAGCGCTGTAGGAGATCCATTCTACAAAATCACATCTGAGGCACTGATGGTTACACAGACCATGATACAAGTTATTAGACCATTGGGTGAGCACCCGTTTATTAAGTAGTGTTGGTAGGATGGAAGTGTTGATGTTGTTGATGATCCTGTTGGTGGTAATGATGGTGATGGTGTTCATGATGATAAAGATAATAATGGTGGTGATAGTGATGGTGGTGGTAATGGTGATGGCATTGGTTGCAGTGGTGTTGAGGATGGTGCTGATGATGAGGATGATGATAATGAAAATGGTGATGAAAATAATGGTTTGTGATCTTGATGGTGGCATTGCAATGATGTTGATAATTATGCTGACTATGATGTAGATAATTTGACTCTGATGATCACATTTTGATGATGAGTATTATGATGGCTACAATGGTTAGTAAATATTTTATCGTCCTGTACAGATTGTGAAGTGGAATTTGATTTCACTCCATATGTGATGGACCTTTACAGTTGCACATTGACCCGTCTGAGAGCAGCTGACATTGACCAAGAGGTCAAGGAGCGTGCTATCTCATGCATGTAATTATCTTTCATTTTTGTGTATTTAAAAACTAGAAGTAAGATCAGGCTTAGAACATCAGCATGTGTGTTCCAAAAGAATGCTACCTAGTTTTGGTAGTTATAAGCTGTAAACAAAACCAGGCTTAACACTCTGCTCTTCCAGGATTGAAGAAGGCCAGCTATTATTGGTTGATACCAGCTGCTGTATAAACAAGATGTTTTGTAATAGTCCTGTCCATCTCAATTTATGTTTTCGTAGTTACATAAAATAATGCCTGTTACACCGTTTATTGTTGCTTTATCCTGAACCTAATTTGATAGTGTCTTCCATCTTCTTCTGTTATAGGAGCCAAATCATTGCCAATTTAGGTGATCATTTAACATCTGAACTGAATGTTTGTTTGCCAATATTCTTGGAACGCCTTAAGAATGAAATCACAAGACTTACAACAGTGAAGGCGCTCTCATTGATTGCTTCTTCACCCCTCAAGCTGGACATCTCCTCTATCTTGGTAAGATTTTCCTTCTTTTTCTAGTAAACGTTTTGGCCCCTTGCTTGTTAATGTGAGTCTGCTACATATTTACATTATGTGCAAAATGATAGTAACAACTCCACTGGTAGTAAATAATGATGCTAATATGTACACAGTATGTTTTAATGGTTGTCAGTGGCATGTAGATCAATATGAGGATAAGCGCTGCACACAACCACTCACAGAATTGGAGCTTGTTATGTTTACATTGTTATAAGGCATGACAGTTTGAATTACATCTCATTAGCATATTTGTTTTAACATTAAATTTTATTCTAATATAAAAGATTTTGCCTTACAAATTCATATAAATTCATAACAAATTGTGGTTAATTGCTTTTCTGTTCTTTATTCATTTATTCTTCGATTATTTTATCCATTATTTTGTTGTTTAAAATAGCCTGCAGTGACCCAATAATATACGCCAACCAATCTATTATTTATCTACTTTACTCTCCGAATTGTTCGCTGTATTTACAGAACAATGGAATGCCGATACTTGCTTCATTCTTGCGAAAAAACCACCGTGCTCTAAAACTCTCAACACTAGCTTGTCTCAACATTCTCATCAGAAACTATGGTTAGTTCAATCTACCTTCATTTATTTCTTATCCAAAATATGCAATACCCATTCTTAGGCATCACTAGAGGTCTGTCCACACTATGAAATGTTTTGTGAC
>NW_022748191.1:393553-417701 GCF_011630105.1 Anneissia japonica | reverse complement strand
TAATGATGCTAATATGTACACAGTATGTTTTAATGGTTGTCAGTGGCATGTAGATCAATATGAGGATAAGCGCTGCACACAACCACTCACAGAATTGGAGCTTGTTATGTTTACATTGTTATAAGGCATGACAGTTTGAATTACATCTCATTAGCATATTTGTTTTAACATTAAATTTTATTCTAATATAAAAGATTTTGCCTTATAAATTCATAACAAATTGTGGTTAATTGCTTTTCTGTTCTTTATTCATTTATTCTTTATTCTTCGAATATTTTATCCATTATTTTGTTGTTTAAAATTGCCTGCAGTGACCCAATAATATACGCCCAACCAATCTATTATTTATCTACTTTACTCTCCGAATTGTTCGCTGTTTTTACAGAACAATGGAATGCCGATACTTGCTTCATTCTTGCGAAAAAACCACCGTGCTCTAAAACTCTCAACACTAGCTTGTCTCAACATTCTCATCAGAAACTACGGTTAGTTCAATCTACCTTCATTTATTTCTTATCCAAAATAGGCAATACCCATTCTTAGGCATCACTAGAGGTCTGTCCACACTATAAAATGTTTTGTGACAAATACATGTAATGTGCCCATATTTGGGAGTAATATGCCCATATTTGGGAGTAATATTACATCTTCATGTCCATATATTGACACTTCATACAAATATATGACATAAAATTTGATGGTATGGACAGAGCATTCGCTGTATGTCCGTTAACCCCTTAGTAGTGAGGCTTAATTGATCGAGTAGTAGGCCTAATTTTAAGTCAATTTGCATTTTGGTGTAAATTAAATATAGAAAATATCCACCAAGGTTTATATTAGATGATTAAAAAAAAAATTTGTTTCGCAGCAGTCTACCGTTCTCTGATTGGAACTAGTACAGGTTCTAGCTAATTTTAACTTATTGCTGGATTTAAACCTAGGACTATGGTTTTGGAATGTAATCATCAAACAAAAATATAATCTAGTTTGCTTATTTTAAAGGGGAGCATGTGACAGAGGTTATGATTAATGGTGTCTTGATGGAGATGCCACCATTGATCAGTGAGACAGATCTGCACATCTCACAGCTTTCTTTAACATTGCTGACGTCACTGGCGCAGATCCTTCCACGTTCCATGCTCAAAATCAAGGCAGAGATACTCCCCCAGGTGCTTAGTCTCATTCGATCACCCTTACTACAAGGTAAAATTAATAATTTTGTTATTGTTATTAATGTTGCTAATTTTGATCTTCTACTTATTGTTTATAGTACATCTGACTTCAATATATTCAGTTTGCTTATTACAGAAATTGTAAATACTGTATATTGGCTTCTCATTGTAAAATTTAATATCTTAAAATATTATTCTTGTTGTAGTTGCACTACTGCCTTCACCCTCATTGTCCCTTGCCCACACAGTTAGCAGAGGCGTTGTTTTATTGTCGTTTTTATTACTACTTTCTTAAAATTGTCTTATTCTTACTATGCATACGGGATTATTAATGCTTTGATTATTGTTGTTGTTGTTGCTGTTGTTGTTACTGTTGTTGTTGTTGTTGTTGTTGTTGTTGCTGCTGCTGCTGTTTTGTTGCTGATGCTGTTGCTGTTGTTTTTGTTGCTGTTGTTGCTGCTGCTGCTGCTGCTGTTGTTGTTGTTGTTGTTGCTGCTGCTGTTGTTGTTGTTGTTGCTGTTGTTTTTGTTGTTGCTGTTGCTGCTGCTGCTGCTGTTGTTGTTGTTGTTGTTGCTGTTATTATTATTTATTATAATTATATTGCAATTGGTGTTATTTTCACTTTTGAAAGTGCATGTCTTTTCACTTATACCTTGTATGGTGATGCTCCACAGGTGGTGCTTTAGATGCTATGTTGGAATTTTTCAAGACCCTGGTATGCACATCAACTGCAGGGATGATGTATGCTGATCTACTACGTTACCTAACAGAACCAGTGTACAACCCCACAGAAGCAACTCAACCACCCAGTGCTCCATATGCTGTTCATAAGCAGGTATCTCATATGATAATGATTTGCATGTATGTGTATATGTATATTTTCCTTTTTTGAAATTTAGGAGGAGTTGCAGAATAGGCCCTGTAGACCAGCGGCGGTGGCTGTCGCACAATGCACCAGTATTTTTTGTTAAATATTGTTATAAATATATGTTTCAAAGTACACAATTGCATGGTAAGAATCCTATTAATGTTAAATGATTGGAATAAATGTAGAGCATGGAAAGGTTATAATTTTACTGCTTAGTGACTTTTTAAGGTACACAAATAGTTTTTCTGTCATTTTAGGCTTTCCATTCAGTCGCCAAATGTGTTGCAGTGCTGACCATAACCTGTAAGCAAGAGAGCTCCAGTGTCATCACACAGTTCATCAATGATATAAAGGTGAATATTCTTTTTCTTATTTTAACCAAACAGTGAATATTAATATACAGCCCTCAAAATTAATGTTGGCATTCGGCAGTGCCGGCGTAAATGCCGGCGTCTAGGCACCCGTCGCCGGCGAGAAAATTGCCGACGTGCAGAAAAAGCAGGATTGCACACACAGGAACTAGGCCTAGGCGGGCTAGGCCTAGAAAACTATCCTACATGCATTTCTTTGTTAAATTAATTAAAAATATAATTTGAAATGTCAAACATTTTTGTTAATGTGTGGTAAATATATACTAATAATGTATGTATGTATACAGTTGCAATCAATTACTTTTCAAACACCAATTCAACAGAAACGTACTGCTACTTTTCACGAATAAATTACACTAATTAAAAAAAAAACGGAACTTCTAAGTTAATCCCTTACACACATGTAGCTGTTCTGTCTGTATTCTCCGTTGATTTTAGTGAAAGTGAAAGACGATCCCCAACTCACACGTTCTGCAGTGCGTCGCCAACATCTCCTAGAAAGAACAGCAAGTTGAGCGTGTTCATCGTCACCAAAGTTTGCTATTATCATTATTGTATGCCTCGATAAAGAGCAACTGTCAACATGTTTTTTTTTATAATACTTATCAGACATCCAAGTTTTATAAAGAATATAAAAATGTATATGTATGTATCATAGTCTGATGAAAATTATGATTATTATTGATGTAATCATGCTTTTATATTGTTTTATTTATTCCTGAAATTATTTTCCATTATTTTTTAAAGGTTAATATTGTATTCTTATTTATGATTTCATCTTTAGAATCCCAAATCAACAGACTCAGTCAAGCTATTTGCTTTGTTATCTGTAGGTGAAATTGGCAGACATGTGTAAGTTTTACAACCATTTACTAAATCTTATATTATATAAATTGATGTTAAATCATTTTGAGCTCGTATTACTCCTGTCTTTCCATTCAGAGTTTTCCAGTTTTATTTGATTGTCTTGCAGTAGTGCAAGACGCCCCTTATAGGGTGGTGTGAACTATTCTAATTAAACATTAGAGCAGGGGTGAGCATAGAAATCGGTCGGAGGGGCGCACACATAGAGTTTTTAATTGATTTTCGGTTGCCGCAAAAATATATCGCTGGCTGAATGCATGCAACCCATGGCCAAAACTTTGCCCAACTGTGCGTTATAGAATTGATTTTCTTTATTAATTTGTAAGTTATTTTTTATGAGATTTGAACCTGGATTATGGTATTGCAGGGTGGGCACATTAAACACAAAGTGACAGCACTTCCACTAAAATATATATTTTAGAAGCAAAGTGTAATAGTATTTTGAAATTCAGTAAATTAATTTTTATTTAAGAGAATACATAAGCCATGAATTTCAAAATAATGATTGTTTATTTTTTCTGTCTTTATAGGGACCTGAGTGGTCAAGTTGGACTGCAAACAGTTTTGATTAACTGCTTCTCTCTACCCAGTGAAGAGGTCAAATCAGCTGCCTCATTTGCATTAGGTAGGTAAACCATTATAGTTTTCAATAAAATAATCGCCCACAGCAACAATCTGATGAAAGTAAGATTACTTTAAAATAACAACATTTCCTTTTGCTGTGTATAAAGTATACAGGTCTTGGGAGGCTGTTGGAAATTAAATGGGGTTACAGATTAATAATAATAATGGTCAACTTATAGAGCGCATATTATGGAGACTTCTATGCGCTTAACCTAAATATGAAAAACTGTACAAAGAAAGAAATTGTGAATGAAAGGTACTTTCGAAAGTGGGTTGTAATTTAAATAGGAGCATGGATAAAATATGGAATTAATCATATTTTTTAAATTTTAATAACCTAATTTATAAAATATTAATAACATTAGTAATATACATATTCTATATTTATAATAATATAAATATAATATATTTATGGTATTAATAATAATATAGAATATATATAGAAGTAATAAATATATATTTTTTTCTATAGGTAATGTAAGTGTGGGTAATCTTCCTTTATACTTACCTTTTGTTCTGCAAGAGATTGAAAGTCAGCCCAAAAGACAATATCTTCTCCTACACTCTCTCAAAGAGGTAATTTTGTATTTATATTTTGTTATCCAATAATTTAACATCTTTGCATTGTTTTTTATCACAAGTAATTGATATTAAATCATATTGTCTATGTTGTTAATAAAGCTTTAGTGCCCTATACAAAAGGAACATAACTATGGTATCTCATTTTCTGAAATTGTGTAAAGATGATTCCTTTATTGTCGAGGGATGTTCCTTATTGAGAGAAATGACATAATGTAAAGTTGGTTTATGCAGAAACGTACTGTATCACAGACTCCAATGACCAATACCATTGATATATGTATTTTACCTACCCTACCCATTGAGTGTGTGCATGAATCTTAGCCTCAATAATATTGGAAATCATCATTTAATTTTAAGGAATTGGTTTTTATTTATGTTTTTATTATTATGTTTCGTTCCAGATTATTACATGCCAATCTTTGACAACGAGTTCTGTGGCAGGTTTGCAGCAATATGTTGGTAATATATGGTAAGACATTTTTCAGTTTTCAAATATAACCATTATTATCCTTGTTATTTTTGCCATCATTATTTTCAGATTTTTTGGGGTTTCTTAAGCCAAAGAAAATCTAGAAACTATTTTTATGAACATATTGATAGGATAATAATAACCTGTGTAAGGTACTTTATTTGCATTGCTTCTCTCCACCCAGGAGTATAAATGGGTACCTGGTAGGGTTAAATGCCAAAATGCGCTGATGTAGCTGCTGCAACTTTATGGAATATGTTCCATAGGCGTTTAATCCTTTGACCGGGGGTAGTAATGTGAAGCGCTGAGAGGCCTTGTTGGTGTTAAGCGCTATATAAATCTAACATATTATATTATTATTATTGATAACTGCTTTCTGTTTCAGGGCTATGTTGTTTAAACACTGTGAATGCCCTGAAGAAGGGACTCGTAATGTAGTAGCTGAGTGTCTTGGAAAGTTGACACTAATTGATCCTCTTAATTTACTTCCTAAACTTAAGGTAGATAACACATATTTGTCTGTCTACATAACTGTTTTTTTGCTTTATCATGTCTCTTAAGAGTGTGTTTGTTTTAAATCTATGCTTGAAATACTGAGTACACTTTTTTTCCAGTGCTATACATACAGACTTTGATGGTTATAATTGAGTAGTTTATGATTTATTAATGATTGATTAATCATTCATTGATGACTGATTGATTGATTGATTAAGCCTTCTCTATTTACCCCTTCTGTTTAAGTTGTGCCCCTATGCCTTCCCTATCTTAGCCCACCCTTTCATTAGTCTTCCTTTTTAATAAGCCTGCCTTCTGATAAGACATCTTTTGATTTTATTTCGTAAGGATTACCTAACAAGCCCATCAGCATTCACAAGGAGTACTGTGGTGACAGCGGTAAAATACACCATATCAGATCAAGTAAGTTTAAGCATGTTAGTTTAAACATTGAATAACATCATTCTTATCTGACACCAGGGACTTGACCTTTGACACAGTGGAAGTAAGCTAATGCATCCTTGATCGATTTGGTTTTTTCCTGTTCATTTTCCTTCATTGATTATTATTGCTTTAATTGATGACCTTCGACCTCAATATGAGGCTTAGGTAATAAAGAAAGACTATTAAATGATGGAGGAATTAGTTTTCCTCCATGATTAAATCCTGAAGGAGAAACAAACAATGTAATTAGATATGGTAAATAAAAAGTATTAAAATTTAAAAAAAAACAAATTAAAGAATTCAAAAAAAATTTTGTTGAAGTGCGACTGAACATTTTTACGACAATTGACATCAGGAATATCCCCAATCAAATTGTATATGTTATTTTTCAGAACAAGTTTCTACAATACAAGATTTTATAATCAAATTAAATATTCAATATTATTTATATTTACTAGCCACAATCAATAGATCCTTTGCTGAAGTCATGTATCGGTGATTTCCTAAAGACCATGGAGGATAGTGACTTGAATGTTCGTAGAGTATCATTAGTAACCTTCAATTCTGCTGCACACAATAAACCGTCATTGGTACGGGATCTTCTGGATGAGATCCTTCCAAATCTCTACAAGGAAACGAAAGTGAGGAAGGAACTAATCAGAGAAGTAGAGATGGGTCCATTCAAACACACAGTGGATGATGGCTTGGACATCAGAAAGGTATAACATTCCTCACACTTAACTGTAAATATCATTACAGTGCTCTCTCCAGTTTGAGACTAAATAACAATCTATTAACACTAAGCTATCCCTCTATGTGGAGACTGAACCTTGAGAACACCCAAAATTTTTGGTCTCGAATTGGATGGTGAACTGTATTGGAGAAACTCTGAGAACTATTGTTAACAACAGGGTTAGGTCATTGTATTAAATACAATATTTATTTTTCCTATGTCTTCGGCAAGGCACTAATCCATGTTTCCCTTGAGTTCCCCTTGAGTTTCCCAACATCCGAGAGGATAAGTTGATCCTTCAGAGATACTTCAGATTGTCGTAACACTCCTTCAGGGAGCTGTGTATATGTCACAAATACATTTAATCCAATGAATGGGGTAATGATATGAAATAAATCTGTATTCATTTATTTTATTAAATCAAAATCTGTTGATACAATTGCAATTTATTGTTCAGTATGATTTAGTTGAACCTCTAAAACAATTAGTTTTTAGTGAATCTGTTGTTGACTTTCTTGTTGATTTGTTTTGATGTGTTTAATATTTACAGGCAGCATTTGAATGTATGTACACATTACTGGATTCATGTCTGAATAGAGTAGACATTTTTGAGTTTTTGAATCATGTTGAGGAAGGGTTGAAGGATCATTATGATATCAAGGTAAGATGTTTAAATTGGTTTATTTACAATTCATAAATGTAGATTTGCATGTTTACTATCAGTTATTATCTTCATTCATTATACTTTTATAATTATTATTTAATGTACATATAAATAGTATTTCTGCTGTATGTGTACCCATTTCCAATGTGGTTTTGTCCTTGTATCGAACCAGAAATGTGAATGTTATTAATTATTTTTTTAAAACTACTGGTTGTAAATTATCGTCTTTTGTAGATGTTAACGTATCTCATGCTGGTACGCCTCTCAAGTCTTTGTCCTCATGCCATGTTACAGAGTAAGTAGTGCTTTAACATCAGTAGCTATGGTTTACCTTAGGGTGGTAGGAACATACCCTGAGTCATCAAAAACCACCAGATTGTCTTGAACTTGGCTTCAGTATTTTATTTTGGGCCCATAGCTCACTGCGACATTCAAGAACACATTACTTAGAATGTGAGTGAGAGTAAATGCAACAAGCCATGCATTCTAATTTAAAGATTTGAATACCACACGTTTTTATGGTCATGATGACATCATGGGTCACAATGACATCATTTTGTAAAAGGAAATTTGATTAACTGGATAGAGCTTATTGTATTAATATTGATAAATAGTTTTTCACAAAATAATATATTAATTAGGATCTGAACCCAATATGAAGTCCAAAGACTATTTGGTTGCTCTGACAGCTGAACTATACAAGGTTTCCAAGTCTCCCATAATTTGTTGGAGTCTTTTGAAATCTGGACAGACTCCCGCAACCAAGCTAGAATTTCTCAGAAAATAAGCCAACTCCTGCAAATTAATTAAATCTGCATGTTTTTACTACTGTATTGCTCCTTGCTTATCATTTTTTAACAGAAGTCAGTATCAATGGGTATCAGTGATTACAAAGAGCAGCAAAATATAATTAGATGTGCTATGAAAGTTGTAAAAAGTCTTCCGAAAATTACTTTGGAGCCCGACAATGAGCCAAAGCTGGTATCTTCCCTAAGTGCAGATTGTTTTTCTTGATGTATTGCATAATTAAACAATTGATAAATGCATTTTGATTTTGTAGGGCTGGATAGACTAATAGAGCCTTTACGTACAACATGTACAACCAAAGTGAAGGCGAACTCAGTTAAACAAGAGTTTGAGAAACAAGATGAACTGAAGAGATCAGCGATGCGAGCGGTAGCGGCATTGTTGGCAATGCCTGATAGTGGTAAGTCATCACAACCTTAATTTTAAATCCAGGCTCATCTAAAATCGATGGAATTAAGACTGGGACTGCCCTGATTGATAGTATTATATTCAATTTATTTGATTTTAAGTTCAATTTAACAAACAAGTTAAGTTGAGGTTACATGTGGCAGTATTTATATAATAATTACCTGCAAGCCAGCATTAAACTAGCAGATATTATTAGCTAGTAGTGGAGTATTATACTTGTCTTGTAATCTAAGGGTCCTGGGTTTGTATCGTGCCAGAAATAAGTTATTTTTCTGATTACTGAAAAGACCATTGTCTAAGTGTCATAATGGGACTCGGTTTATAAAGCATATTAGGCCATGTGGAATGGCATTGGCTTGCTACCTTTTTTACCTACCAAAATAGATGCCCCAGTTTAAATAAGAAGTGAATAATATATATATTTTATATTATTAATTTTTAGTACTATTTTTGTGATGTTTTCATATGTGTAATGGCCTAATATAGTATAATACATACTTAGTATCGAAATGCACGCCATCGTGTCGGGATTCAATATTTTGACATTAATTATGTCATCATCATGTAATGGCCTATTGTGTATGTGTTTTTGGTATTAATGCAAATAAAATTATTATTCCACAATTGGGGAAGCACCCCTATCATACTTTTTGACAAGCGTAGTTGAATAAGGTTTAGTTTCTTTTGCTTGATCTAATTTTTTATTGAATATTTTTCATTCCCAGATAAAAACCCGATGTTAAATGAATTTGTGACTCAGATTCGTGCCAGTCCAGAGATGTCTACGATATTTGACGGTATCCAGAAGGATAACTCAGGGCCTGCTGGTGACACATTTATGGACACCAGTTAGGAGGAAAAGATCAATTCCCTGTACTTTATTATTAAAATCAAGTAACTTTAGTTTTTTTAAATAATTTTGGCTGTACAATGAAATGTTATGCACAATGCTATAGCTACAGTGTTATGAATGTTTTTATTTGCAACAAAGTTGCTACATACCATTTGAATACATTAAATATTGTTCCCGGAGATTTGCTTACAAAACAATACATATACATATGTATGTTACTCTGTATGTTAAATATCTGGATAATCAATGTGGCACTGTGGAAAATGTTAGTCAAGTTCAAAGTGATTAAATTTGGATGAAATATGAATGCTATCCAGAGATAATGAAGAGGTTACTAATTGCAAAATCAAATTACTTTTCTCTTATACATCCACTATTGACATCATAGCCAAAAAAAAACCTCATTAACTTACTAACAAATGTTAATCAGACCCCTTATCTTGCTGTGCATTTGTATTAATAGTAGAGCAGGTATATTACGTGTTTTGGCTCTCTGAATTATGGTATAATGATTACTACATTATATAGTATACCTTATGGTTTCAAAAGGCTGAGCTTTTGTATGTTTTGCACAGAATTAACATTAAAAACTTTCTAAAATGCTTGCAATCATCATCAAGTTGTTGTTTTCCCAGTTTGTAACAATTTTTAAAAAATCAACTTTGAATTTAGATAATGATTTTGAGAGACAAATACATAATTTTACCAACCAATTTTGCAGAAATATCTATTACTCTGATTTTTGATTTTTATGATGATGAAAATTACAAAATGGGTATAATATACATATAATTACATGGAAACACAATGTGTACAAAGCAATAACAAAGGTTTGCAGATCTTAATTTAAAAGACGAGTAACATCTAGACTACATGGAATCTGTTTATTAAATTCCCCATGAAAAAATGGTATATACAAAGCAACAAGGTGTATATCCTAGGCAATTCAACAGTTTTTTTTCAATTGCCTTGGTATGTTCATACATTTAGTAGTGATTTATAAATTGTGGTATGTTCGTATTTTGAAAAGCTGTTTATTTTTATCAAAAAATATCTTTTTTTCTCTCAAAAATGAAACACTAGCTAATAATGGCATATCCTAGTGATGTGTACGGTGCTTGTTCATTTTTTTCAGTGCACTCCTCTTATAGAGTACCACAGTCGTGTCGTCACAACACCAGGTGGCGATGTTGGTTACCATTCATTACGCCTATGGTTTAGAATAGGCTTTCTGGAATAGGCATTTTAAAACCTCATAATTTACCATCAAAATGTACTAAAAACATAAAAAGCTTGCATTATTTTAGTTATCGAACACACATTTAATCATCAATTAACATTTACAAAGAAAAATTAAGATACGACTTCTTAATAATTACGTTAGAAATTGGGATCAGTGGTTTGTCAGTTTAGAAAATGGCATCGGTTGAACACATTTTGTGTTGCCGATAGCAACGGAGTATTATCAAATGGTATCGTGGCGTAACACTGTAGTAAAATATTATTTGAGCCTAAGCTCAGATATAATGGAATGCACTTTATGCTGTAGTAAAATGTTATTTCAGCCTAAGGTGAAATGGAATGCTACTGTTTGTCCACCCTCTATTATATAGACAGAGCAAACTTTTAAAATCCAAGAGTCAACACACTGGTCTAGAATTTATAATAGTGTCAAAACACTATATATTTTTCATGTTACATTTTTGTAATCATTGTGTCTTTACACCTTAAACCTAAAATAATGCTACTAGTACGGTATTTGTTAATTGTTTCATTCAATGATATTCATGTTTTTTTTTGTTTTTTCAAACGGTGATGCTAAAAGATATGAACACATACTAATTACTTTTCAAAAAATCTTCTATATCTTACGAGTTTGCTGGGGCGCCCTCACAAGCTTTTATAATATTTTTAAATATTTGCTCACATAAATAGATTTATCCTTCTATGAGCCTTGATGATGGCTGTGATGTGGCATGTTAACACATTTTTGATTTGTTGCCGACAGAATATAACTTTTGATGTACTGTAAAGCATGCTTGTGGCTGGCAACACATTGAGATTTTTTTTTAATTGGGTCACATGGCATCTTGATGTGCCGTATGTCTTATAGTACTTCAAATGGTAAGAAGCAACAGAAAGGTTCAATCATAGAGCCCAGAGAAAAATTCCACATAAGTGGCAGCGTAAGTCAAGCTCTTTCTTCCTCTCTGGTCATTTTCAAATTCGTCTAGGATGTTGAGATTATGGTGACCCTCCTGTGAGTTAGTCAACAATGAGAATCTCCATAAACACAATAAAAAGCGTTGCATCTATTTTGACCACCTTTTTTCAAACCCAAGAGTGTCAATTCAGTGCTGGTACAGTATTTGCATATGTGACAACGCCCTCCTTGTATCATTCATCAATTAAAAGTCAGAACATTATGCTATTGTTGGGTTTGAATCTCATTTGGGGACAACAAACACTTTTTCTCATGATAGTAATGTGTTGCAAGCAAGAAATATGAGCTATGCAGCATTAAAAGACATGGACACTTTAATACGATGAGGTACACAGTCATTGTAAACAAAGTAGTCTAAATGCTAAGTTCATTCACTTAGGCTTAGAGTTATTTGCATAGCGAATAAAAACGACCAACTTAAGATTGTATATACATTGTTGTTTTATTGTGTTTCTTTGGTTTTGGTTTGATGTAATTCAAATAATGTAATTATTTGACAGCATGATTTCCATTGAGTTGAGAAATATGCATAAATCATAATCATGTGCAAAACATTATGGTTCAAGATCACTGACAAACAACAAAATCTAAATCTTCTTGCCTTATACATGCATATAAATTGTAAACAGTTAGGAAGAGGAATCCGAGGGGGCGGAACATATTACCCAACAGGGATTTGAACCCGGGACCTTCTGCTGTCTATGCAAACACCAATAACCAACTGGGCCATTGATCCATAGTATTCGAAGTATTCTTTACCATACCTTGACAGACTATTGTAGAAACTTTCATTTAGACCAATTGATAAGTTTTTATAGATATTTAGGTCTGGGACGTCAGAAATTTAAATGACCCTCACATGTACACCCTAAATTGGATCATCACCAACACATAGGCCTAATAGTTTCTTCCCTGTAACTTGGAAAGTTTCATTATCAGTTGATCCGTTTTTTAAATATCTGGTCCGGGACGTTTTCCTTTCAATGGTCCTCACATCCACACCCTACTCCGAATTGTCACAAAAATTTAATCATTTCTGTACTAGACCTTGGCAAACTATTAGAGAAAGTTACATTTAGACTCATTGGTAAGTTTTTAGAGATATTTAGGTCTGGGAGTCAGGAATTTAAATGACCCTAAAATTTACATCCTAAACTGGATGGTCACCAACACATAATTATTTCTTCCTTGCAACTTTGTTAAACTTTTTCGAAAGTTTCAGATCAGTTGACCAGTTTTTGAAATATCTGGTGTAGAGTGTTTGCCCTTAAATTCCTTTAACTGGTCCTCATATCCACACCCCACTCTGGATTGACACTAATTATATTAGGAGACACATCCTTGATATATAATCTATGCTTCGACAAATGGAAAAGTTCCAAAAGCATGGAAAGTGACCAAAGTGCCGGGCGGAAAAACCCAGTGAAAATAGATAGGAAAACGATATGGGAAAAAAAATAAATAATAATAGTAATAACAATAATAATTTTTCTAAATCGGACTTAAGGGGAATATTTTTTGTCTTACTTTCCTCTTAACGTCGTTTTTTAAATTACTCTATAATTTCTCCATTGTCTAAGTTCCCCTAATGTAGGTTTTAGTAACATAACAACAACAATAATAAATAATAATAAAGCCTTCTATGCGCTTCACATTATCATTACCCCGGTCATTGGATTAAACGCCTATGGAACACAAACTCAAGCTCCCTGGGGGAGGGAGTATTCCATAACGTTGCAGCTACATCAGCGCATTTTGGCATTAACCCTGCTAGGTAACCATTTATACTCCTGGGTGGGTGGAGAGAAGCAATGCAGATAAAGTGCCTTGCCCAAGGACACAAGTGAAAACAATCCCTGGTGAAATGCTGAGTGAGGGATTGAAACCCCGACCATTTCACTTAATTATGATGGTAAAAGGTAGGACCGTCTGATTGTTGATCTTTGATTGCATGCTGTTGGTGTGTAGTAGGGCCATGATGAACTAGTCATTCTTTCCCGACTACCACTCTTATGAACTTCAAAAATGATTCTGAGGTGTTATTCTAATCTAAACTGATTTTAAGTAATTCCGCATCAGTAGCCTATAGCCTCGACCAAAGATAGAGACCTGGGCGTACTTTTTGTGTAATCCAAGGACTAACAGTTATTTTTTAAATACATTATTTCCTCACTTGAAAGCAATGATCAGACAATGCATATGTGGGTCTAGATCACATCCGATTTACTTTATCTTTAATAGTTTTAACATTACAAATGTCATTCCCTTCACTGCCTAAAAGTTCTAACTGCACGTTCTAATTTGCACAGAACGTGACCTATGCCCTATACATCCTATTCGAACACAGTATTTACCTTTCTTTGATAATGATGCTCGTCGGGCAGTCGGACCAAAAAAAAAAAAAAAATACGCCTGGTTTTCCAATCCCAGCCATCTAGAAGTCCCAATTTAAAAAGAAATCTCGTTTTGGGGGCTGGGACACCCCTTCCCATACCCACACCTGGCTCGGGGCTTCGGCCCTCAGATAACGCTGCACGCTATAGTTACACCCGTAAATACTTAGGCGCCCCCTCCCCCCAGTTGGACATCTTAGCCCTGTCTCTTATACCGCCCCCAATAAATTATATCCTAGAGCCGCCACTGTGTGTCACGCTTTGGAGTTCTCGTGTGTGGGTTGTGTTCAAAATAATATCTCAAAAATGGCTGCACAGATTTAAGTGAAATTTACAGGGAGTGTTAGGTATAAACCAAGAATGAGGTGATTTTTGGTGACGACCCGGAGTAGGGTGTGGAGTGGATACGAGGAAAACGTCCTAGACAAGATATCTAAAACCTAATCAACTGATCTGAATGAAAGTTTCGTGAAAGTTACATGGAAGAAATTATTAGTGTTAGTGACGATCCAAATTCGGGTGTGAATTTGAGAGCCATTGGGTCCCAAAACTTAATATCTCTAAAATGGTTCAGTGGATCAAAATGAAACTTTCCAGAATAGTTTGGCATGTTTCAAATTTAAGAAGTGTTTAAATTTTGGTGACGATTCGAAGTAGAGTGTGGATATGAGGATCATTTAAAAAGTATGTTAACTTTACCGTATAACGTAGGCAGATACAATAGCTGTATGAATATTCAAATTAGTGCAATTACAGTAAATATGTACAGCGTTTTATATGTACTAACTTCACTTTTTTGGGAACTGATTGGAAATATTTTTAAGTCTTTATATTTAATCATGTGACGCTAAGAACTTATTAATTTGACTATTTGCATAATATTTCCATTTCAACACCAACACATGGCATGTATTTGTTTTTGTAAACTAAAAATATATACAACTAATACAATAAAAGACATTTCTGGTTGGCCGCATTAGTATATTTCTTGTTTAGGTGGTGGTTGGAAAGTCAGTGGGTTGCCACATTTTTTACAGTGTCAGTAGTTGAAAATAAAATGTTTCAATACTATATACTTACTATACTACTACTACTACTATAATACTATATACTATATTGCTTGGATTATGTGTTCACAACGTTACATGTGTAGTGAAAAGTAGGCTGACAGTGAATTTTAGTGAAATCATTTCAGATGACAAAATCTGAAAATTCCCAATATGAAAGAGTTCCCAAAAATCCAGAATAAAGTGTTTGGGCGAGTTACTGTGTGTTTTTGAAGAGCAGTGGAGCGAAGTGAGTTGGAGTGGTAGTGGTTGAAGTAAATTACATAAACATATTTTGGTAGATATATTTTATAGAATAGGATTTGTGGTGGGCCGAGATATTTGCTCTTTCTGTTTTAATTATTACCGCCACCATCAAAGGAGGTTATGTATTCCTTGCTGTCTAAGAGCGCAATCAACAAACCCCAAGTAGTGATTCTCCCGTCAACATTGTGTGAACCAAAGACACCTTTTTTTTTTTTTGAAAATTATTATGATTGATACAATTATAACATCTTGTTCCTATTTTAGCACTGTTATAAATAATAATAATTGTAATACTAGTATCAAGCATAATTTTATTCGTATAAAAATTGTTTCTGACTAGATTCGAAGCTGCAACCTCTCACCGTTAAGGCAAGTATCATTCCTTATATGTATTATACCATGAACACCTATAGGATATATGTGCAGATCGCAGATCTAATCCCCAGGCACACTTTCTCTCATACAACTTAGCACTCTTATTATTAATATAGTTTATACACACACACACACACACACACACACATATATATATATATATTACAGCCTATGCAATTATTTGTTTCTAGCCGTACTTATTGTGTAATGGAGTGTATCTGGTGGTATTTGAATCTGTTTAACCATGAAGCCTCCATGGTCTAATGGTTATGACGCTCGCCTTGACAGCGAGAGGTCGCAGGTTCGAGTCCTGCCACAGAGGCATTTTATTACACAATTTCTTTATTCATTTATTTACAGGACTACATTCGTTGAGAGCTATGCTACACAATGTATTATTATGTCCTTTATTGTGTATAAGAGACAGGCATGACACTGAGACTACTGTAATTAAGACATTGGTGTTTATTGATATGAAATTTTCGGTAGCACCAGCTACCTACATCAGTGTACAAATAAACATAAAAAATATAAATTTATGATAGAATACATTACCATAAATTCAATATCAATAATTAAATGTTAATAAAAAAATCTAATTTTATGATATTTATTATTATAACACTATCAATAGAGTTGTAAAGTTGTATACTAAAAAAATAATACTACATTCCAAATGAAAAAAATTAACAGTAGGGTATGTATTTTGTGCAAAACATTATGGATTGAAATGCAAACACTAACAAACTACTGCCCGAATCCAGGGGATGCAATGCGTGCCTACGCACATCATTAAATCGGAAATGTCCACATTTTTAAGACAGTTTATAATATACTGATCATAACATTTGGTAATAAAGATGAAAAGAGAATCTTTAATCTTTACATTTTATTTATTGTTAAGGCCAGTATTAGGCATTAAAATTGCAATTGCAATGGAAAATAAAATCTGCTGAGATTCAACTGACTCTTCCCCTACCACCGAACCAAGTTGGTATATCTTTTTACCTCATTAGTGACAATCCAGAATATGGCCTTGCTGTAACCAAGGAATTTCAATACATTTAAAAAAAAAAAACAGATTAATCAACAGGTATAATGCCGTTTGTCCGCAAACTTCCTTCACTTGAATACTGTGGGTATGGTAACGTTTCTTCTGCTTTTTCTGCTTGTATTAGAGGTTCTATGTGTAATGGATTAGTTGCTGTACCAGTGTAGGAGTCTTTAGCCCACTCCTGTTCCACTCCAGAACCAAATAAAAGATATGTGAGCAGGCCCAATGCATAAATACCAAAACAAATCCAAAAAACAATTTGCCATTGTTGTCTGGTGTCCTGCAAAAAAAAAAAAAAATAATGTAACAATCTGATTAAATGAAATTCAATGGGTGTTAACAAAAGAATCTTTTACTATAGAATCTCAGAACCCCCTTTCTATTTTATTTAGGTCTATTTCATAAACTTACATTTATTACACCCATCATAGAGTATTAGGCTCTTAAAATCAATTTCTTTTAATATTAGTGAGCTTCCAATATAGAACGAGAACATACAACAAATTCACTCATCCAAACTGTTGCTGCGTATGTTCTACTCTATATCAATATTAATGTTTTACGACGCGTACCAAAGATGTCAGTAACGCAAAGACTAACGCACCAATGTTCAATACAGTACAGACCTTGTTCTGGCCTGAACGTAGATTCGGCTGACAACCGCTCCAGATTTTAGGACAGAACATAACACACAACAGTCAGACATGCCCAGTCAAATTAACATAACACCATTACGTTCTATGTTGTACATATTTGCATATCACAAGCTCCCTATTTCCTCTCGCTACTACATTTTTATCTATATACAAGAGCTGTCATCACCTGTTAATTGCAAACAACCACTCTCACAAGTTGGTCACACTGTACAAATAAAACACAGAATTAAATGTTTACTTGGTGTTGTTTCATATACACCATTCTTAACAATATACCTACTACGTACATTGTTCTCTGTGAGGGTGCCTACAATCAATGGACCTACAAATCCAGGAATTGTAGCAATAGTATTTGTGAAGCCCATCAGCACACCGGCATACTTTGGAGCAATGTCGAGATGATTGATGTTGAACCCTGACATGGAAAAACCTCCGCAGCCAACGGCTAGTGTCAAACATAAAATTGCAAGTGGCTTATTACAACCAACGTATCCAGTAAGGACAAGAAACAGAGCAGGCAACATCATACCTATGAATAATAATATTATAATTTTGTTAATTATATAACACTACCAAGACATAACATTGTTATTGTTGGCATAACAAAGTAATATTAATACAATACATTAATTAACAATTTAACAAAGATGTATCACAACTTAGCTTGGGTGATAAGGTGCTTTGTTTCCAAGGTAACAGGACTTTTTCTTATGACCAAACTCCACTTCCTAACCCTTATAACGTGACTTGGTACATGTGGAGTATTTTGTGAAAATGTCTGTCTTGTGAATACGATTGTTACATAGAATGGGATTTGCTATTGGCATACCCTCGGCCATCTGACGATGTTAACTTACTGCAATAACTTAGCTTACTCACCCAATGAATTAAATAGCTTTCTTGTATTTGTAGTGCTAAGATAACCATGAGAACGCAAATAATCTGCAATCTGACCGCCACTAACAATGATCAACCAATTTGCAATATATGGTACAGCTGATAAATATCCACTCTGAAATAAAATACTGTACTTTAAAAATGGTTCATAAAAATGGTTATATAAATGATAAACGAAAAAAAAAACTGGGCTTTGTAGCAAATACAACCTTGAACCTTATGTTTTGGTAGGTTTTCCATTATGGTTTTATTTATAATACATCCAACAGCAAGAGGGATGGATGATACTTTGTAAACATTCTTCAAGAGGCTTGGGAAGTGGAGTTTTTATTCATTAGAAAAAAAGTCATGTTGTCACAGGAATTGATCTGTAATCATACAAATACATACATGACTATAAATCACTATTCTAAAATGAATTTTAGGGGCCATGGTATTAAATTAGAAAAATAATTATCATAAAAGACATTGTTCATCAGAGGCCGATAAAAAATGTTCTACAATTAGAGGTGGTCTTAAATTAGAGAGTTCTTAAATTCGAGGGAGCCCTTTATTTTTAAATTATTTAATAGAATTAAATATATTATTGTCTGTAGCAAAAGCTAACATTTTTTTTTTATTAAAAAGTTTGTAAATCAGTGAGAATTGTTTTAAATCTGTCAATCATTCAAAGTTGATACATATTTAACTCTTATAAATGAACAATTCAATATTTAAATTTATTTTCTAAACATTTTTTTAGGGTGTACATCAAACATTATATTTAACCTTATTTACAAAAAATTACTGCACTTACTCTTGTAATGTCAAAGCCAAGAATGTTCTTCATATAAGATGGTAGGTTTGTAAGCATGGTGTAGAACCCATAATTGTTTGCAAAATGAGAAATTGCTATAACCCATAATGGTAACGACTTGGCCATAGCCAATATTGGAAGTTTTACAGCCTGCAAATAATAATAAAATTACACTGGAGGTTGAGTTCTTATATTCTGAAATACACACAATTGCATTTATAATACTAACAATTTCCCGCTGTGAGACAGTGGCTGCCTCATGCCTCAGTTGCTGGTTGGATTAATAATAGGAGGATGCTAAGAACTCCTAGAACTGTGACACAATTAGAGGGTTAGCTTTGTGTTAAAGATTTAACATTGTTATTCTGTTCTTTGAAAAAAATGGTCTAGAAGTACAGGGTTCTCAAACTGGAGGGTGTACTGTAGTTAACTGTGATAATTAACTGTCACTTTGAACTGAATTCCAACATTAATCAATCAATCAATCAATCAACAGGAATTTGTAGAGCGCAATTATTCACGGCCGAATGGAATGGCAGTCGTTGGCAAGCAAACTTTTTGAGGAAACTGAGCTATATCATCTCCAAATGTAACCAAATTCAAGTCGTACCAACAGGAATTTGTGGTGTAACCAACCCTGAATAAATCAAATGAAGTTTGTTTTTAATACAAAATAAGTTTTTGTGACCAAATGTGGTACTTGTAACTTAATAAATAATATATGCATTAATCAAATTAACAACCATGAAACATACTTTGCTTTCAACTTTGCCAATGGACTTCTCGATGAATTCTCTTTCTTGAGGTGATATCCTAGGATGTTGTTCTGGATAATTATGAACAAGTAGTGTCCAAGCAGCGAACCAAATCACTCCACAAGTTCCTGTTAAATAATTAATAAAATCTATGAATAATCAACATAAAAAAATTAATATCCAATTTAAAGACATATTTGGTCTGTAAAGCATTCCGAGATTTAATTTTTTGGCATAGTGGGAATTTTGTTTTCTTTTTTATTTTAGTTTATGTACACCGCTTAGAGGTTCCGCGACATTAGGGGCTATATAAATCCAGGATATTACTATAATAACATATTTGAAATACTGATAAAAATGATTATTAATATTATTACTATACTGTGTTTATTGTAAGACTTTTGACTAATATTTTAGTTGACCACATTCGTACTACAGTACACTTTGCATATCATCATCATAATCATAATCTTCATCATCATAACCATCATCATCATAATCATCACCACCATCACCATGACAACCACTATTACCATTACCATCATCCCCATAAAATGTATTATAATGAGATGTCCTTTAAGACCAACAACTTGTGACCAAATGTACTGTAAGTGAAGTACTTTAGACTGTACCTACCAAAGACATAAAACACAGAAGGCCATCCACCAAGAAAATCGGTTGAGCAGAGCCATCCCGATAATGGATTGGAAATGACAGTCCCTAGTTGAGATCCTACAAAGAAATTCAAAGAATTATTGTTAATGCTATACACATTGACCTAATATAAAGCTAAGGACCACTGTAGGTAATGAGGACATGCTGTACAGAAGATAATGATCCTGGAATTTTACGCCCATTATATGACATACGTTTCTGCATATACATAGTTTACTATTACTTTCATAAACAAGATAGTAAAAACTTGATATATTTGATGATTATGAAAAAAAGAATATCCTCTGAGATAAAATCAATATCCTACGGTAGTTTTCGGGAAATAAAAAAAAAACAGCCAAATATATTACTTGATAATATCTATCATTATATATTTACATATAAGTACTACAGTTATTTAACAGAAAGTCACTTAAATACCTGCATACGTAATAGTGAGAAGTTTACTGCGTTCAAATGGAGGAGCCCAGTTTGACCACATCGCATGCATTGCTGGAAATGTCACACCCTGCAAAAATAGACATACATAGTGAGTTGATATAATTTTATGCTAAACCAAGGTTTATAATCACATTTATTTTTTACATTTATAAGTGGAAACATTGTGATGTCACATACAACAATATTAAAAATCATTTTCTAAGCAAGAGGCAGCTGGCCTAATAGTGTCTAGAGGCGACATAACCTAATTATTTTTTCACTTCAGCCCTTAATATGGTGGGGTGGACGTGAGTGTGGCCCACATGTCGTCAGGGATTGGTGGACTACCAGTCGAAGAAACGCTGATGCTACCTACCACTTTATTTCGCTATCCCACCAAAGTATACTCGTGGGTGGAGAAACAATGTATGTTGATTAGTAGTTATTACAGCACAAGCCCATCCTTTGGGGCACCCCTATTATGGCGACATCCCTATTAAGGGGAGATATCTATTAAGATGATATTTTTTTGGTCACAAAGATATCACATAATAGGGCTTCAACTGTACTTCCTTAAGAACTTCCTTGTGAGATGACAATCCTTACCTCTCCTAAGCCCTCTAAAACTCGGAGAGCAACCAGGTAACCAACACCATGTTGGGCTGCAAGAGGAGTAAGCAAGGTGAAAACAGTGGTGCATAAAACACCAATCCCGAATAAATGTTTTCCTCCAAAAATACCCCCAAGCCAGCCTCCAGGTATTTGAGTACAGATGTATCCATAGAAGAAAGAAGATAGAATTAAGCCTTGTGTTTGTTCATCCCAATCAAAATCTCCCTGAAAAAGTTGAGAAAAATAAAATGATAGGAAAGTGTGAAGTTAATACAAAAGCTTATTAAATGTGGTGCTGGGGGTGCGGAATACTAAATTAATATTTTGACGACATGCACAATATTAGTTTTTAACCATTCTATTTTGTGCCATTATGTTTGCAGCATTGTGCTATGACACTCATTATTAATGTTATCATTGATTTTTTATTTTATTAATTTAAATGATATCAGGCATAATTAAATATCAACAATCAATCAGACGCAACTCTGTTTGATTGTCTGATACCTTGCTTAATTTAGACATATCAGAAAAAATCAAGTGTTCATTTTGTGCTGTTTGTCTAAGTCAGTCTAAGCTCTACTTCCATATCTGATCATCTGATATAATGTCTGTCTGCAGTAGAAATGCCAGGGGGTGGGGGAGCATGTGATAACTGAGGAATTTTTTTCATTAGATGATACTCATGGTCCAAGGACGAGGGTTGCGGTGTTCCATTAGACATCATAGGGTTCAGGGGCTATGCTTCTTGAAATCTCCAGGCTTTTAGCATTTTCATTTTCTAAATGACAATTTTTTTTTGGCTGCTGCTGGAAGGCAGGGGTGTTCTCTGTCACCTCATGGATCCCTCCTGTTGAGTCAGACAAACAATAATCTGATACATAAATAATAGCCTGCTTAGTTTTAAAATTATCTTTTACCTCCTCTTTTGTCGAGTTGTACGATTCAGCTGGACACACTGCACCTGTATAATTGTTTGTTCTGTTTAAAGTTTTTGTCATGGCAACCAAAGCTACACTCAAGTTCACTCTCATTGCATAGACATTCACAAATCCTAGGCAGCCGAGGAAGGCAAGAAGGTAGCGACATGATATAATTCCTGGTATCTGTCCTGTAAATTTTTTTTAAAAGTAAGAAATTAAAAATTATCATTAAATAAAATATATTGCATGGATATACTTAGGCCTAGGCCTACTTATATTTTATGCATTAGGATGAATCTATTTATTTAATTATTTGTGGATGAAATTATATATTTTTGTATTTAGAGTTAGGAATGAAAAGCACAAAAATCAAAACATCAATCCTGTAAAACTAAATTACATATAATAATACAATTTACAAAATCGTTCAGAGCTCTCATTGCATCCTCCCAACACTGCCAGTCTCCAAAGTGATTCACCTTCGTTACATTTAACAAAGGCCTATTTTATGCAAAATTGTGTAACATCATAATCCTAATAGTAATTACTATTGTATTATATTATAGGCCAGGCCCTAGTTAGCCGGCCCGAAGTATATAATATATGACGCACATTGGAGATTGTTTGAACATGTATGTTTATCTAGCCTGCGCCTGTAAAACTTTAAACCCAGCATTAACACTTTGTTTTTCTGTATTTATCTGGCCTAGCCTGCAGTATGTATGCCTAGGCCTAACGCAGCCGAATGTGCCTACGACCGTAGCGTATCTGCTACGTTATGTCGGCTAGCAAGGCCTAGTCTAAATGGCCTAGCTAGGCTAGCCTGGCACTAGGCTAGAGTTACCTTTTAATTTAACGAGGTAGTCGGAATCACTAGACATTTCACTCAAAAATTAATCCGTATCTACAAGAAAAGTTACAGTTTACACAGACTGGACCAAAATCGATACAGCCTTCAGGATTCCATTATATCATTCATTATCAATCATGATTTCAACCGTCTCACGAATAAGTCATACCACCAGACCCCTGACTGAAACAATCACGTGACGTTCATTCACGTGACAAAACAAAACATAGGGGAGTCCTATATTCACGAGAATACTACGGGTTGCAACATGGTTGCAACACAATTATTAGATGGGAATGGGCAAAGGTAGCGGCATTGTAGTCACCGTCATACTGACCAGCGTTTACATTATCACTATTAACTGTCTGCAGTATTGGAGGGTGCCTGGTAAATATGCCTACAGAGAGGTCTAACATGGTAAAAACCTTTTCTAATAATAATAATCTAAAAAAACAAAGATAAAATACCAATGGTATCAGCATAATAAAATACATATCAAATCTTATCGATTTACATAGGCCTAATAAAAAAAATGATTTAGCCTACCAGCCAAATTAATGTTTCTACAAAATATTGTATATGTTACGTAGAAATGGTAAGTAGGCACTGCTAACCCTGCGTCTTCAATTCCGTGGATTTTACGGTTTTGTTGCACCAAATATTGAAGTTTTTCTGTTTAGGCCTACCTCAACGAAAGGCCCAATAATAGACCTTTCCGGAATGTAAATAAATCTCAGTTAACCGACCGATCAATACGGGCTATTTAATATCCAGCAATACACGCATGTCCCCCAAACTCCTAGTCTTTGGCGGTTCTACACACTGTTACAACAACACTCTTATACACATCT
>NW_022748191.1:383294-393017 GCF_011630105.1 Anneissia japonica | reverse complement strand
CACCTTTCCCCACGCATATTCTAGCTGTCGATATATAGAAAGCAGAGTTTTTACTAAATATCACCTGATAGGATTAAACTATAGCCTAAATTCAACCTTGGTTTACATTATAGCCCCTACTATTTTATTTAGTTTTCTACAAAATGAGTTCCCTGATAGTCGTCGTCATCATGCCCGAGCATGTAATCCTACTGTTGTTAAATTGTAATCTTGTGTATTCTTCGTTTTATATGTTACCGTTTTGTGCGAACACGACCCAGGGTTTGACAATACGAATTTATTACCGTATTTCTTGTTATCTAATAAAAACGTTAAGATTTTGTAACTTTGAATGACACATGTGCCATTCGTTGAACGAAAAACATCGTTAAATAGGCCTGAAGAGACATCGTTCTCGAAAGATAAAATCTGTGCATAATTGTTTGTACCGCCGTTAAGTTATTGCGTCGACGGAGTTACACATGCATTGATGCCGCACAGTGTGTGTATTTCGGATAGGATAGAGCCTATAAATTATTAACATAATGATTGAAACTTCGTAATTTGATTAAACTAACTGATATACGGTAAGTATTTCCACATTTTCGATACCACCGATTCGTTTGTTAATGTATTTAAAAGCTAGAATCGGGCCGATAATATTGCATGATATGAGGCCCTTAATATACCGTATATCATGGCAAAACTATGCCTACCGGAGATAGTACAGGCTTTACATTTGGCAAAATGTTCGTTAACTCTACGGTCAGATTCTAAGTATCGAAGAGTATGTGGTGACTGTCTAGTTGTCTGCGACATACATACATACACACGCACGTTCAACCACCGTTCACCGTTGCATACGGTACTGTAGGCTATATATAATAGGCCTATACATACGGATTATACTGCATCCATAAAAAATATAGGCCTATGTATAAAGGATATACCTACATCAGGGCTTCCGTGTGTAAATTTTCGCTCGCTCAGGTTTCTTCATCTTTACAGCGCACAAGGGTATGAGAAGGAATTTATTTTCTCCAGTTTACCTTTTCCCCCACCCCCAAGTTGCTCGGCTAGATACCGGTAACTCCTATTATTTTGTTCACCCTATCCATTCGAATAGCAACTAAACTGATATAGGACCTCGTCGACCCCACACCATGTCTCTCCCAACTCCCTCCAAGCATTATTATCCCTTTCCCTATCCATTTCATCCACGCTATAGCACCGCCACTGATATTTTTGTTTAAAAGACTGTCCTACTTTTTGTTTAAAAGTTTGTTTACAACATATATGTGACGGTCTAACTGTCGAGTGTGAACATAGAGCAAAGAACTTCGCTCTGGTGTGAATTAAAAGAAAATAAAAAAAGAAAATAAAAATTGTTGACGATACCGTGTGGTATTCTCAGAATTATACCAGTCATCGTCCTTGTCGGTGGGAATCCATATCGAATTGATATGGCAACGAAGCGCGTGGCAACACAGGCGCACACCTGCAGAGGAAGCTCAACGAAACCTTTATTCCTTATTTATAAAACCTCAATTCTATTGACATCAATTATAGATGATAGGTACTTGAAACTTGTTATGTTTTTAAGCTATTGGTTTTTTAAGGCTGCCTTGTCACCTGGGTGTCCTTCAATTCGATGTCAATGAATAAATGACTAAATAAACAAAGGAGAAACAACTCATCGCCTTTTAGATGTCCGACTCATAAACACAGCTTTTGGGGTCTTCAAAAGTAACTGTAGCCTTTAATATGGCCTTCTTTCAAATTGTTTCATGCATTTGTACTGATTGAAGGTATTAATACCCTAAACAGGATCTACTGCCTCTTAAACCGAAAATAGCCGAAATGTGTGAATTTCGAGGTCGAGGGGCGTTACAGAAGTTAGGAGCAGTTGAATAAAGTTGTACAGCCATTCAGATTTTTACGAAGGTATTGTTTGCCCTGGTTTGCCGTTGCCTTTCTACATCTACATTCGAAACAACTACCAATTATAGTTCATCGGTGACCGATCATAGTGAGTGGCATTGCGAAAGGTCTTATAGAACAATTGACTAATGGGGCACGGACATTGCCAAAATTCGTTCTTTTATTCCGAATTGGTATTAAACACGAGGTAAGCAACTCACAAAACAGGCTTATCATAAACGAGGCAGTAAATGAACAGGGAATGTCAGTAAACACCATTTGTCTTAATGCTTTTCCCGAATCATTCTTGAGTATCCTGTCGCGTATAAAGGCATGTCCGTTCTGCAAGGCCAACATGATCGAGTAATGATTGAATTGCACACCCACGAGACATTCTTAATTCTCTTGTAGAATCACATTTTAAAAAAGCAATCAACATGACCTTGTAGACATGTCGATATTTACTTGTAAACGACATAACTTTGAAAACATATTATCATCTTTTGCTTAACGAGGGCAGATATTTGGTACTATTCTTCTGATACAACTACCTTTATAACACAATAGGTCTAAACCTAACCGTGCGTGTGGCACGCAATTTGGAATTACATCTGCAGTAATTTTACAAGCTTTTGGCTCGTTGCCTTCGAAATTCAAATGTGTGGATCAATGAGAAAAAAAATCGTCATCATAATCAATACACCAGGCCCTAACCAGGATTCCTGAAGGGTCCCTGAGAGATGGAGGTGGGGAGGGGAAGACTTTTGTAGTTTTGTAGAATACGTAGCTACTGGAGCTAAGCATCTTGCATGCAAATGTTAATATTCATCAATTTGACGCAGAAGAAGAGTTGTTTCGTTTATCAGAGGTGGGGCTGCAGTTCAAACGACCTACAGAACCTCGTTGCGGGCTTATACGAGTGTCTTCAATAAAGGAAATATTTTTTTTTTTTTTTTTTTTTTTTTGCGCATTTCTCTTGTGTCGTGTTTGTATACACGTATTTCCAGTTGATAATAAAAGCGGAATACATAAGGACAGTGCCAATCAGGATCATGAAAAACAGCATTAGGCCTATTTATTTTGTGAAAGAATGTTAGGCATACACCGTACCGTACTTTGCGTTCAATAAAGCATAACCTGGAATGTACTGCACAATTTATACTGTAAACTGATATTTGTACAATTCTATAGTAAATGATGGTTATCTTAATCTGTCGCCTTTCAAATTTTGGCGTCATAATAATAATAATAATAATAATGATCTTTAATTGTATTGACGCGTTCCGTTACACCTGATGTAAGGCATCAATATTGAAGTCTGGCAAAATCCAATTTTAAATTAGTGTGTTTTTCCTTCTTTTGCACCAAAATATATTGTATTGTTATTCGTGTTTTCATAGTGACCCCTTATTGTTACTGTTATTACTAAACTTGTATTAAAAAAAAAACAAAAAACGGTTGTTTGTGGAATGCATTGCGGCCTGTAGCAAATTTGGCTTCAAGCAAGCAATATTTGACAGTTAAGCTGGGAAGAAGAAGAATCATTTAAGTCTATTACTATAATAGGGCCGGTATTTCAAGGCGCACATAGCGAAATTCCTCCTAGTAGTGTATCTAAGGGACAGGGTGTTGAAATGGGGCTGATGGGGAGGGGACGATGGTGAACTGTAAGGGCTCGATGATATAGAAGGGGCGCTATCTGGTAAAATAAGGTGGTATTGAGGTGGTTTTTAACTACTTTAGCTTAGTTTTTGCCTTTAAAGATTTCCAGTGGGAAGCGGGGTGGGGTCTCGAGCTTTTAGTCAGAGGGCGTGTATAAGGCGTGCGGTCTGCTTTGCTTTGGCATCAGTTGAAATGACGTACCCAGGAAATTTATTATGCCACATTAACGGCGGTTTCTGTAGGAAAATGTAAGGTAAAAAGAAAGTATTTGATATTATGGATAGATCACACGATTGATTTCAAATTATTCAAGTTGTAGGAAAATGTAAGGTAAAAAGAAAGTATTTGATAATGGATACCGTAGATCACACGATTGATTTTAAATTATTCAAGTCCATTACCCATGCTTATGAGTAATTTGATTTTCGAAATAATTTATGGTAGGCCTAATAAACTAATATAACCAAACGCCATATCATTTACCGTTGATTAGCGGACGGAAGCAATGACGACGATGAACAAATGGAGCATGAAAGGCACGTGTTTAGACGAACCTAGCATCTGTGCAGAATCACCTGAACTTGGTCTGAACCCTGTTCGCTTTTATCAGTGGCGTATCTTTCGAGTATTTCCCTCCCCCGTAAACTGTTAGCATACACACAGGCACTCCATCCAGTGGGGGAGGGATGATAGGTCCCTGTCGGGGAGAGCACCCCACCCGTCGGGGAGAAAAACCGCGATTTGTCGTTGAGAGAAAAAAGTTACATGTATTTTCTACATGTTAGTGACCTCTAAAATCTATTCCAATAAGCCTTTGAAACCCCTAAATTGTCAAAGGTTTCTGGGGCTTCGCCCCTGGACCACTTTCGGAGTATTTTTAGCAACGCCCGACCACGACCACTTTGATCTCGTCGGGTACATCACCCCCCCCCCATCCCCCCCCCCCCCCCACCGACCATCGGAACCGTGGCGCCACTCCTGAAATTGGCAGAGCAAAACATATACTCATGGATGCAAAACATATACTCATGGATGGTGGTAGTTCAAAATCCCTTCATCCCAATCACCCTAATTCTCGCCCTCCTCCTCCCCATATTAATACACGGTTCGCTTTTTACCGTAGCATGCACGAGTATTTCTCCTCTGTATAAAATGTTTGTGATCCCAGGTGCTCTCCTTATTGAAATTTGACTAAGCAATATAAAAATACACTCATGTTATAGTTAAAAATCTGCTCATGGCAAATCATCTTACCTCCTCAGCTAATTCGCCCCTAACTTAATCCTCACCCCACCCACACAAAGACACACTTAATTCTCACCCTCCATCCTCATGTCGCACTCCTAGATACTATATTGACTTGCATTACAGTATATCATTTCTCTCAAGCAAATAGGCCTAAATATTGCCATATGTAAACATTATTGTATACCGTAGTTTCATTCACGGAAATTAATTGAACCCATAACTCTAGAATAGAAGGTAACTACTTTAACCTCAGCCGCACTATTGAATGTAAATTATTCTAAAGGATGTTAATCAAAGCTACACCCAATTGAGAAAAAGAAAACCCCAAAATTATTTTTAAACACTCCGATTTGCTTATACAATTAGTTATCGTTATCATTTACCAGTAGGAAACTTGGGCCAATTAATATGTAATTATTTCTATATGAATCCACATATGGCATTAATTTTGATTGTTTATTGTGCATTTTTAACTTTCGAAACTTAATGTCATAATGCTGTGATCGTTTCAGCTGTGGAGTTAACACAAATAAACGCTCGATACCGTATGGCTTCTAATACGAATAGATTATGCAATTGGTGAACGTGTTTATAGGCTGAGATTATAGGATTATGGAAAGTGTGTATTTTACCCAAGAGGTATATCCGATACATTATATGCATCATCATAAGTGTCAGATATACCTAAAATATACAAAACATTATTCACTTGATTCTCCAAGTAGATAAAATTTGTAAACAATGATTCCGGTACACTGTTCATTAATTGTTTTATTCTTTGAATTGCAGCAATATCTGGTGCACTTTCTTTGTAATATCGGATCATTGGTAATGTTTTAAATATTCAGTTTCAGTTCTCTGTCGTGTATATTCCCGATGTTCTAAAGCAATCGCATAAAAAGACTCTCGTACGGCCCTATTTCTATATGTAGGTCTACTTCCGTAACATTGCTTAAGCATTACCTAATTTAGACTTAAAGAAAGGGTGTGACACAGTGGTGGCTCCAACTTACTGGAGCTTCGGACATGGTGGGGTTCAGGGGAATGGCTTATGGCCAAATTTGTGCTTTTAGACCACATTAGAGATTGGCAATCACAAAATACTAATTTTGGATAGGTAAATTAATATTTTTAATTTGACGTACTTGTCGTGGCGTCGACAAGGGTCCATGCCTTTCGAAGAAGGGGTTGGCATGCCTTTCGAAGAAGGGGTTGGCATGCCTTTCGAAGAAGGGGTTGGCATGCCTTTCGAAGAAGGGTTGGGGAGGCAGATTATTCCTGACATCGCTGCAGCGGCGCCATCAATATCCTGACGTACGGTACGGTACCTTATCGTATCCCTTGGTATGGGTTGGAATCCCAATTTACCTAAATATAATCAGCCAATAATCTCCGAAAATTAACTTCAATTCGAAGGGAATTAAACTACCTCCCAAAACTGAAAAAATGCAATTCATTTTGGCCTGTTTAAGTCTTTGGGCTTGAACCTATTTATGATCCGTGGTTTGGTTACAGATTTTCTCTGTTCGGACGCATGGACCAGAAACGACTGGTTATTGTAAGCTTGAGTGTTACATTGCCTATCGTATTGCACTTATAGAAAAAGAGGGCGGAGAAACTGCTGAATAGACAGCGTCATCCAATAATATCGATCAACGTAGTGTGATCGCACGCTTGATCAACGCACATAACTTTTTGAGTAGACGACAATTGCAAAGCTACCTTCACCGAGCGCACGAAACGTGCATTCTGCTAAACGTCATATAGGCCTATGGTGAGAAAATTGCACTCGTTTGATAACCAACTTTTGGAGTTATGAGCGTTTTTTAGGGTTTAATACTTCCGGAAATACGATATTATATTCCATCGTATTTGAATTCCTGTCCGATTATAATGGATTAGTATTTTGTGCTAATATGCGTGACAGTTTTTGAATCGAGATCACAAAAGTAGCGGAAAAAACCTCAGAATATCATGAATTTTCAGCTGTGAATGTTTAATAGGGAATAAGTTACAAGGAAATGATTGATGTCTTATTAGGCTATCGTTCTAAATTTTCAATCAATAATCGTTTTCGTAACAATGTTGACGGGGATATTATTAGCGAATCGCTCTGTTTTTGTGGCCTTGCAGAAAGGTATTCAATTTAATTAAGATCAGCGAATGAACACATACATAATTAAAAAAGCGTAATCCTGTTGATATCACCGACTGATCTGCGACTTGGAGAAGACTACCAAAATAAGTTTGGTACATAGTTTCTGGAACGTGAGAAATCTTCTACCTAGTCATATTTGCTGACCACTCGTGGTTTTCTTTCTTTACAGTGTCAAGACAAAACCAACTAAAGTGGCATTTTGCAAAAAGTATATGCCCTACACACATCGTATAGGCCTTAAAGATGTGGCCGTCAACTTGATATCACAAACGTACTTTTCCCCCACAAAAGGTAAGTATACGTATTTCTTTTACAAGACAACGCTGCATTCTTACAGTATGTTTGTAGCTTGTTTTTAAAATGAACGGCCATAAGACATGAATATGCAATTGCTACACAAAAAAAATAAATAAATAAAAGGAAGTCAACGCTCCAGAAGTACCGGGTTGGTGTCCGGCGGAGGATAGTTTTCCACCAAAGTTTTAACTGCTGTTTATTTTGTTGTACTGTGATGGTTACTTTTGTTGTTGTTATTGTAATATGTGTTTGCAGGACCATATTGTAAAACAGCGGTAAGATCTCGCCTGTATATGTTATCCTGCCTAAAGATGTTTTAAATAAAATAAATAAAAAAAAAAAATAGATGAACATTTTACGAAAATAGAACTTTCGTAACCTTAACAAATAATCCGGATACGCCTATTTTAATAATTTGATTAGAAATAAGGAAACTTATCAAGTCTGTCTAGTCTACAATTATGAATAGCTCTGCATAATAAATCCATGTCTTTTTAAATAAATGCCTTAATTTCATGTCCTAATAATCATGTGCAGGGATAGAGAACTGTTCATACTGTAATAACGCAATTTGTCAATTTCAGTTTTGCTGCACCTCTATAACGTTGTCGAAAAATCTACTTGCATTAACGGCCATTCAGTTAATATAATTGCTTGGTCACATGAAAAGATTGACGTGTCCAGAATTTCTATCAGGTATATTACTTTTACAAGATACTGTACAAGAAAATTTTTTCTGATATCTTGTGGAGAAAATATGGTGTCGTATGATTTGGAAAATTGTAACATACGGTAATTTTGAAAGGCAATTTCCTCTTCTGGCATTGCTAATCCCGAGGAGTTGTGTACAGTAGTAACTATTGATAACGTTCTGAAATCAATTTTAGATAAACATGCTCCAATTCGTTTCTAAAGTAACGTTGAACACATCACAGTCATGTGTGAATAATGACATTCTCGTTGCCCATCGTCGTGTAACAGAAGCAACTTAGAAAGTCGGATCTTATTTCTTTGTCGTTATTCACGCCAGCAATTAAAGTTAACAAGTTAATCATAACCCGGCCGCATTCTCATCTTTTATCCCCATTTTCTTCATATAATAATGTAGTGATAATAATATCAGCAATGATGATGATAATAGTAATGATGATGGTGATAATATTATATTATATTATATTATATTTCCGTATATTATATTATATTATATTATATTATATTATATTATAATAGTAAAACAATTATTCCGGGATTTACATTCGATTAATAAATATTAAACGTGTTTTTTTCACATGGTCCATAATTCCTAAACGGGTTTAAGCTCCATTAAAAAAAATATATGATAAAATATTATTTTGACTCGAATAAAAATTTGTCTTTACAGAATTGAGAAAGATAGTGAAACACGCTACGTTACTCTAACTGAAGAGGATCGTCACAATGCCAGATTTTGAAAACATGGACGCCACGTCTCCAATCAAAATCAAAATTCAAGAATTTGCTAAAAACTTTGATTCATTTGATCCTCCCGCAAGGGCGCCCGTAATAAAGGTAACAACAGATCTATTAGAGGTTATACACGAAGACAGAGAGAGTGAAATGACGAGGCTAAAGTTTGTCGCGAAAAAACTAAATCTTGCAACCAGAAGACCATCATATATGAAATGGCTTGAAGACTTGAAAAAACCAGCTCTTGCTGATTTGAATAAAGAAGGTGAAGTAAGAAACGAAAATAAAGACTATGGAGAAAGGAAACGAGAAGTTGAGGAGGGAATATCGTGGCTAAGAAGTGAATTGGTACGTTTATGTGTTTTAACTTCTTTTTCTTTATTATTTATTTCAGACCGACCCTTCCCACAGATGTAGGATATACCGGTAATATACCGTACCAGTATTCCTTTTACCTAGAACAATAATCTCAATTTCTACCCTTCCAAACCTTGAGCACTTTAAATCTGGAATTCAACCTTAATTAGGAGTTATTACAAGCAAACACACTAATGCACCCTCATGGCGTCATGATCGTTGATCGTCCGTCGTTGTCATGTCCAACAATGAAGATGAAGATGGAAGTTACATTTATTACGTTACAACACAATGATGTGATAGTCATGTTAAGGAGTTAAATTGCGTATTGTATATGACTCAAACCTGAGACCTTTCACACGAATGTCATATGATATAACTTCTAGACCACGAAGGCTTCTGTGGTGCCAGTAGCGACTGAAAACCCTATTTATTCATACTTGGGATTAGCGCTAATCTTCACATGAACGAGATGGTCAGCGATCTAAATTTTCAGCCAAGCAATAAAAACGGCAAAATTGCACCTCGAAAGAGGTACCTTTAATACTTTTATAATGGGATATTGGTAACACACAGAAACAACAAGCCGGATAATGCATGAATAAAAATCTGTGAGGCAATTAATTTCACACTGTATGCGTGCGACTACAAAACGA
>NW_022748191.1:380569-382630 GCF_011630105.1 Anneissia japonica | reverse complement strand
GATGGGAATCGAACCCGCAATTCTGCAATCTCTCGCTATCTTGGCGAGCGTCATACCTGTTAGACCACTGAAGCCCGTACGATATCGTTACGGATCTAAGATCCCCAGTCTCTTTGTCTTCATACAACTTCATTTTGATATATAGTCGACTAAATATGAACGTTAATGCAAAGTATACGATAAATTATGACGTATTGTTTATTGTTGTTTGTTGTGTTCTATTTATAGATGTTAATGAGACAACAGGACCAGGCGTTAGCCCAAACGTTACTGAGCCTCCGTGCAGAGATTAACGACCTACGCCTCCAAATCAGCTGCGATGAACACAAAGAGATCATTGAAGACGTACGATTTTCTGTTGTTGATGAAGATGAGAATGCAGGGGACTACAATGATTTAGCAATGCTAGATAGACCACCAACCTTCTGTGAGATGGACCACGAACGACCGCTTAAAACTTTGGGAGTGACCCGAATGAATTTACGGGCAAGGAGATTTTCTCTTATGTGATATAGCTTTAATACATAGGCAATAAATAGCTTTGTAGGCCTACTGCTTTTTTATGACAAAAATTGAAGATAGAATAACTGGAATCGTGTCGCCCGTTGACTATGATTGTCTTGAGAACTTTTTTGTTGATACACAGACTTTCGTGCTTCAGGTGAAATGAATTTGGAAGATTGTTTTTTGAGACGTGCCACTGTCACTCATTCAGATTGGATATAAAACGGCTTAAAAAATGTATAAAACGTTGAGACTTTTTGAGTGAAAATCAGCATGAGTATCGTAATATACTGGAAGTTGATATTCATTCTATTCCACTGTGTATATGAGACGTGTATTAGCAGTCACTCACAGATCGGTTATAAAAACGGCATAAAAAAAATCTATAAAACGTTGAGACTTTTGAGTGAAAAGCAGCATGAGTATCGTAATATATTGGAAATTGAAATTCATTCGATTCCACTGTGTACCGTATATAGGAAGACCATGTGACACTTGTTGTATAAATTATGTACATTCGGTCATCTGTGTGCTGCCGTCGTTCCCTTGTGAACGAATGATTAATCAGCCTCAACAAAATATTGTAAAATACGTTTGTACAACCCGATTTCTAAGTATCCAGGTCTACGCATGGTTTGGGCATAGTCTGCGCACGGTTTGCGCAGGCATGTTGTTAAACGGTTGTTTCAAATAGGACTATAGAATAAGACCACTACGGTATGATACGACGACTGTACTAGCAAAACATTATGTACGGTACATTATCTTTATTGGTCTAATAATTATTTCTTTCTAGAGAAAAGGGACAAATTAAATCTAAAGTTCCTTTTGCAAAACACTGGTTAATTGCCTCAGCTATTTAATAAAGTACTAAAATAAAAATACATAAAATACCAATGCTCCGTGAAGATGAGTCCATATTTATCGATGATAATGTTTGCTGTGGACGTGATGTTTGATGCGATGTGCATTTTGCATTATTGTGTGTCTATCTAGTCATACAGCATTGGTGAAAAACAAGACAAATGGAAAAAATAAGTAGGCTTAATTAAAAAAAATAAACAAGCAAGGTAAACTATATCGATTTTTTTCCATAGTGCATGAGCATAGCTTAGCAACTTCGATTTAGTTAAACCATGGATGAAAGTTAAACGAATACTCCTTATTATCTCGACAAGAACAATTAGCCTGATGTGGTTCTCCGTGACATAAATTAAAGGCATCAACTAGTGGGTCGATTATATTTACAGACCGGCTTCACGTTGGTAGTAGAGCTGGGCAGTAGTACTATAATTTGCTAAATAGTTTAATACGAGGTAGGCATGGGTACTACGGGAGAATTGTTATAAGACAGAATTTAAGATTTTTATGCTAAAGAGTATTGATTTAGATAGACATCAACTCTATATTTATAACTTATGAATTCCATTGATTGTATTTATAATAAATAATTTAATAAAAAAACTTTCAGAAGGTGTTTTGTGTTATCTCTTTTTGCTATCTACTGGTAAGTCATTAAACCGAGAGTTAGCTACATTGCATACAGTACCATTATAT
>NW_022748191.1:377452-378922 GCF_011630105.1 Anneissia japonica | reverse complement strand
AGATGTGTCACACTGGTGATATACGCCCTCAAAATGGGCTATGATACGTTTGCAGCAATTAACCTACTGAACATCTCTTCACTGCAGGAGGAAAGCCTCATCAATGAGTTGCCATACTTCTTTGTGCACCGCTCTTCCAAGTAATTCCCCTGAACTCTGATTGCTCCTCTCCTTCTCACTGGATCCCTTGTTGGCACCTAATCCATTCATTTATTTGTCTATCTGTTGCCTTTTCTTCTTGAAAAATGGCCAGGTGGCTGATTCATTTCCTCTTCTTTATTTATTTATTCTATCTATCACCCCTATTAGCATTTCTAACAACCTCATTTTTAAATGGGATATACTAAAATATATGAAGCATTTAATAAAATACAAAAGAAACTGAAGAAAAGACGAACAAAATTGGGACGGCCCCACAAAAGAAAAAGAAACAAAATGATGACTCTCCTAAGTGAGTAGGAGATTCTTATCCCGTAATATAATCTCAGTTTCCGAAATTTTATCCATGCTAGTTGGATTCTCTCCTTCATTTCCGACGTTGTCTCATCTTCAACGTTGTCATTCTACCCACGTAAAATGTTGCTGTCAACCTGCTTAATATTATTTCCATCAAGATTAATGCTACCTACCAATATATCCATAATACTGTATCCTTACTGAACACGAACCTTATGTTAATATTTAGTCCAGTTTTTGCTTTCTTAATTTAATTCATGGATTATTATTTGCAGTCTTGTGGATTGTGGCTAAATAGAGAGCGATCAAACGTTATAAAAATATAGGAAAAAGTGCTCAAATAAGGAACAAATGGTCGTTTTCTATATTATCAGTGCTACGCAGCAAACTACCATTTATTTTATTTTATTTCAAATCGCACCCAACAGCGGATAACCCGCCACTTATAACAGAATGGATTAACAATAACAAATTAAAAACAACAGGCAAATAAAAAATCATTAATAACATGTCAAAAAAAGCGAAGCAATAATAGCAATAAAAAATGAAAATGAAAAGTCTAAGAAATATTATTGAGAACTTTACAAATTGTATGGTTTAAACATTTAAATTGTCAGAAAATAGATCAATAGAGGTGTCTTTTGAGGATCCGGATATTGTATTTATATAAGCAAGGGATTGTAGAAATACAACGGTTTTTTATGGAGTCAACTCTACCAAAAGGCAGGGAGAAAAGGCAAAGAAAAGGAACTGCGACAGCGACGAGACTTAGCATTAAGAAGAGACAAAAGTAGCCTAGAAACAGTCAAAACAGGAATTCATACATCTGAAAGAAATTGAAGATCAAAAACAGATTTATGTGCACTGAGAGACTGTAAGTGAAGATCAGAGGAGGGAACATTGGTAGGACGACAAAGAAACTGGATAAAAAGATTTTGCACTAAATCAAACCTAACAGATATATATACACACACACACGCACACACACACACACATATATATATATATATATAC
>NW_022748191.1:376163-377439 GCF_011630105.1 Anneissia japonica | reverse complement strand
ATACATATATATATATATATATATACATATATATATATATATATATATATATGCCTATATATAGGCCTATATAAATCATCAAAGACAGTACGAATAAAGGACATGAAAATATCGTGTAGCACTCTCAACGAATGTTGTCCTATAATATAAAAAGATAAAGAAATCGTGTAATAAAATGCCTCTGACAGGACTCACACCTGCGACCTCTCGCTGTCAAGGCGAGCGTCATAACCATTAGACGACAGAAGCTTCATGGTTGAACAGATTTAAATAACGTCAGATACACTCCATTACACAATTGGTACGGCTGGAAACCAATAATAGCATATTTAATATTTTATTTATTTATTTATTTCAATAATCTTTTATGAGGGTGGTACATCCAGACTTAAATATAGATAAACTAAAATAAAAAATGCAAAAAAAAAAAAAAAAAAAAAAAAAAAAAAAGAATACACTGAATAAATCAAGATTCGTTAACACTGTTAAATTATATATAAATCATCAAAGAAAGGTAAATACAGTGTTCGAATAAAGACACGATAATACATCGTGTAGCATAGCTCTCAACGAATGTTGTCCTATAAATAAATAAAGCATTGTGTAATAAATGCCTCTGACGGGACTCGAATCTGCGACCTCTCGCTGTCAAGGCGAGCGTCATAACCATTGGACCACACATGGTTGAACAGGTTCAAATAACGTCACATACATTCCGTTACACAATAAGTACGGCTGGAAACAAATAATAGGATACGGTATATAATATAAATCAAGATAGCCGTTAACACTGTTAAATTATATAAATCAACAATGAAAGGTAAATACAGTGTTCGAATAAAGGACATGATAATAGGTGTAGCATAGCTCTCAACGAATGTTGTCATATATATATATATATATATATAATATTTTAATTACATTTATTGTAGGTTTAAGTTTACAGTAGCACAATCTAGCTTAAAACAATTCTTGTCACAATGTCAATCATCATGGACTGCAAAAAGTAAGTAGGCTGACATTTCCATTCTTGCTCCTACCATTATCTCCATGCTCCTACTTACATTGTCAGTGTGTGCAACAATTTAGGCAACAAGTGGGATGACTGGAGTTGGACGAATGTGAGGGCGTTGTAGGAAACAGACAGTAGGCAGGAAACCACGTCTTGGAAGTGTAAACAAAACAACGGTCTCATTCTCTACAACCTACATGCTGCAATCAATAATTTTTGAATTGACTTCTTTACTTTCTTTGTAGGTAGGTATATTTTTATTGA
>NW_022748191.1:371356-376131 GCF_011630105.1 Anneissia japonica | reverse complement strand
TAACACTGTTAAATTATATAAACCAACAATGAAAGGTAAATACAGTGTTCGAATAAAGGACATGATAATAGGTGTAGCATAGCTCTCAACGAATGTTGTCATATATATATATATATATATATAATATTTTAATTACATTTATTGTAGGTTTAAGTTTACAGTAGCACAATCTAGCTTAAAACAATTCTTGTCACAATGTCAATCATCATGGACTGCAAAAAGTAAGTAGGCTGACATTTCCATTCTTGCTCCTACCATTATCTCCATGCTCCTACTTACATTGTCAGTGTGTGCCACAATTTAGGCAACAAGTGGGATGACTGGAGTTGGACGAATGTGAGGGCGTTGTAGGAAACAGACAGTAGGCAGGAAACCACGTCTTGGAAGTGTAAACAAAACAACGGTCTCATTCTGTACAACCTCCATGCTGCAATCAATAATTTTTGAATTGACTTCTTTACTTTCTTTGTAGGTAGGTATATTTTTATTGAGATTCTACTCGTCTCGAAGGTATCATATTATATTAATGATTTATCCAAGATGCGGTGGCCCTTCACGCTTATAAAATGAGACGCAAATAAAACGAAAAAAAGTTATGTACTCTAGGCTAAGCCTCTAGCCTAGGGCCAAGACCAAGATACTACTCCAAAACCCTGCTACCATAGACCTCAGTCTCCAATTTCCTGCCCAATTGATGTGATATGTCATGTTGTACAAATACGAAACTATAGAGTTGAATAAACTTATAATTAATTGCTAAATATAATAAAAATGAATAATCATTACAAAATGATTGGCTTATTTCAACTATAAAACTAAATCTAATGTGTCTTGGAACAACTCCCTGGTCTTGCTAACTATTGCCTTCTTCAGTCAGTGATCGACAGTTGCTAAAGAATGTATATAAATACCTTTTAGTTGTATTGAATTAAAGTATTGATTAAGCCTGTGTATTGTGCTGGGGTCACCACCTTTTTTATACCGTTGCCTAGATGTCTCTATTGTTCTCAACATCCATTTGAAATTTACCTCTTTCTCAGACTGGTTTCTGTGTGGTATATTGTTCCTCCTCCAAGAAATTCTGTACTCTTGTTTCTGGGTTTATTGATGTACATTTTAGTTTGCCTTACTTCATGATGGTTGTGCATCAGCTTCTTGATAGGTTTTGGTCTCAGATGTAAAATCACCTTATTGTAGTCCAGGTAAGAGCTCCATACACCTTTATTGACTTAATTGGGTAAGTTTACCTAAGAATAGTCTCACTGAAATTCAAAGCCTAAATATAAGGGCAAGATTTTCAATAGAAGTCCTTGTATTAGAGTGCAGTATGTTTTAGTCGGCCTACCCATAGAAAAATAAACCTGACAGAAGTAACTTGTATTAGAGTGCAGTATGTTTTAGTCGGCCTACCCATAGAAAAATAAACCTGACAGAAGTAACTTGTATTAGAGTGCAGTATGTTTTAGTTGGCCTACCCATAGAAAAATAAACCTGACAGAAGTGGTCCTACTGTACAATGTACATGTACTGTAATTTATATTTTGAGTTTTAAAAACTAAGGCAGTCTTTGTTACATACCATATTTAATTTTTGTCTAATAGTAAAATTGATAGAAACTCTAAATTTTAAATTAAAACACTCCTGAATTGCTTTTTAAGGATCAGGTATGTTATCATGGTCACTTTTTATGAACAATCTTAAAAAATTGCTGGTAGAAAATTTTTTTTCGTAGAATATAAGATTAAATTAAATTGTAATGATAAAAGCAATATTAATAGTAATAAAAATATTAATGATAATAGTTTCAACAATAAAATAATATCAAAGTTGTAATAGCATAGATTTAATAGTTAGTTTATAAATTTGCATGTAAAAGCGCAGTCAGTTTATTTTGAACTGTCAAAGGGGGAAAAATTTATGGATAATTGTCATATGAAAAAGCTGATTTTTAATAACGAGGATCTGATGCACCTTAAAAAAAATGCTGCACAAAAACGATGTGTGACATAGGAAATAGATTGTTATGGATATTGATGTCTATTTTTTTTATATAAAAATCAATAGAAGCTATGTCCTCAGCTGCAATTCCAAAGGTTAAGAGAGTCACACTATTTTAATACTTCCTTGGGTACCTGGACCAGCCTACGCTTACCGACAGCTTATTTTGTAGCTTTTTAATTTTGTGTTTGGTACGGCGTGAACACATCGGAAATTATTTTATCGTTCTCATTACCGGTATTGAGATTAAACATTAATACTAGCAGGTGGCTGAGATTGTAATCTTTGATAAAGTGTATATTTGTGAAAAATGCAAAAACAAAAAAAAAACCAAAAAAAAATACCAACTTTACCATTATTTTTATTATATTATGTTATCATCCTTATTAGAATCAATTCATTTGACAAGTCTTCATTGTGTGGCACTTAAAACAATCAATATAATTGTAATCCATATACTAGAGGAGAATTAGTATTCAAAGGATGTTTGAAAACATTGAGAATTTGTCAAACTTATGTTTGATATTCACTTTCAAGAAAGAATATTTTTATTGAAAAAAAATGTCTGGAATTTTGATCAAAAATGATGAATGGTAATGGGGATAATTTTTATGAGCTTAGTAGGAGAATGTTTGGGTGGGAGGATGGAAGGGTGTGTGAGATCCATAAATGGTTAAAGTTTATTTTCAGGGAAGTGGCAGGAAAATTTCTGACAATTTTGGACAGAGATTAGCAGGGTCCAGGGCTGAAGCCCTTGTGGGTTGTAGGGTGTTTACTCACTGGCACCTAGAAAAAATGCTTGATTTTTAAAAATAATTTTAATCTGTTTTGAAACATTTTAGTCACCATTATTGTTCCTAAAGAATTGTAAATAAAAGGAAAAATTGATTTTTGGTCCTGTCAGATGGGGGCTCAAACGTTCTGCCTTTTGATGGCGCCACCCATATTCAATGGCAGCTTTACTTACAGATGATGAAGTTAAAGAGGATTTTATTTTGCGTTCTTGCATGGAATGTCAGCATTATTAACCCAATTCATGATGATGCGATGATGTTTTGATACAAATAAAAGCTTACAGTATTTTGGATTTTGTAATAGAATTCAGGTGGTGGATAGATTTATCTGCGTTTGATGCCAAAAAAAATCAATAGTATCATATCATTTTTAAAGTACAGTAACTCCAAGATTATTTAAAATTCTAGCAACCTCATTCTTTGTTTATAAATAAAATAATAATGTACATAGGACCAACTTTTTGAAAATATATTTTTAACAAGAGAACACATTAAAACTTTGCATTATTTAGACTTTAAATATTCATGTTGTTAAACTACTATAAAAAGAAAACTGAAATTATCAAATATAAATACCGTGACCTTATTTTCTGTCAGGTGTCTGATATATATGCCAGGGCATTAGTCAATATCACATGCATTAGTGATGTGTGAGCATGCAGCTTCCTGACAAAAGGAGGTAACCATTACTGTAGTTCTCTGGGTTGATGGAGTATGGGAGTATGATGGAAGCATCATCTGTGATAACACTTAATGATGAAGGTAACAGAGCTGACAGCTGTAGTAAGGGAATACAGCAGGCTACCAGCTGGACTTGCTCGTCAGAGAAAAAGAAATCACTACAGGATGAGATATCACGATTTTCAGCGGCAAAGCAAGATACAGTCATGAAGAATAAAGGTATGTATTTATTTTGATGTCTATTTATATAACTAATTTATATTCTAATACACTACACACATGTTACTTGATGATAATAAATTAAACTAATATAGAAGTGAATATTATAATATTAAGTACAAATAAAAATTTTTTATAGTAATAAATTAGTAGAGTAATTAATTAATAGTCTAGTTGTAGAGTAATAATTTGGCAATAGGAATACAGATATTCCAACCCCTTGAACTAAAAATTTCTGAGACTAGCAGTGGATCCTAAAATTTGAAAGTAGAGGAGGCCCAGCATAGTAAACTTAACCTTTTTGAATGAAATGTTTCTTTTTTTAAAATAGAAATTTTTCATTTTTTTATGTTGAATATGAAATATTCATTCATATACACAAATACATGACTCCTGAAATTATACTAAATTGTCATATTAATAGGAATTTATTATAGCAATTTTTTGCTTATGCCCTTACAGGGGAGAGAATTTAATTATAAGCTCTACTTTTGTTATGATTTAAAGTGTGTTACAATCAATTTCCCTCTTGTCAGGCTCAAAGATTACATTACAGCAAATAAAGAATTGCTCAACAACATATTTTAATTCACCATGGAGGCATAGCATATCATTTGTAAAACTTCCATTGTAAAACTAGAGTAACTACAATGTCTTATCAGTGAGATCAGTCAAGAGAAATAGACTGTGCTATTTGCAATTTGCGGCATTAAAGCCGATGTAAGTTTAGATAGCTAAATTGTTCTTACATTTGCTTGAACTTAAATGTATAGGTGGTAGACTATTACAGTAGTGTCTACGTAATGCAAGCCCGTAGCCAGGATTTTGGTAGGGGGTTCTTTTTCATACTGAAAGGGCACTTGTGAGCACCATTGGCTGGGGCCAGGGGGCTGCCAAGGGCCCCTGGGGTCCAGGGCCAAAACCCCGGTGGGGGTCCAGCATTCTAAGCATTTACAAGTGTTATTTAATTGATTTGAGAGGCCATACATTAAAAAAAATGTATATATTAAAGAGGTAATTTTTTGAGTTGGGAAAAGATAAAAAAAAAACCAAAAAAAAAACTACTACTTTAGTACTACAGTA
>NW_022748191.1:317148-370909 GCF_011630105.1 Anneissia japonica | reverse complement strand
TTTAACAACAGTAGCATGATACAAACTCCAAAGAATCCAGTATGGTTTATTCTTTATTTTTTATTTATATAGCACTTTGGAAGTTGTATCATACTATACTCACTTAAGACAATCAGTAACAAAAAGAAGCGAGACAAATTTGTATGGTTGGTTGTAGCGTATTATAATCATATATATATATATATATATATATATACACACACACACACAGGTGAAACTATCCCCCGCCGGACACCATCCCGGCATTTCTGAGTCAAGGACTGAATTTTTTATGTTACTAGGTAGGCCTGACAATCGGGTATTAAAGTAGGACTTTTAATGATAATAGGCTCTAGGCTAGGCCTAATGTGTAGGAGTAGCCAGCCTTTGTTGAAAGGGCATTTCATAAAAAAGGGGGGTTCGTTCGAACCCAACGAACCCCCCTGGCTATGGGCTTGTAATGGGTGATTCTTATCATTTAAAACAGTGGCAGTTGTGTATCTGAGGGAGGGTTTAGTGGGGAAATGTTACCAGAAAAATGTTCTGCACCCCTTTTCTGAACCCCATTATGTTCTCCCAATCAGCCCCTTCCCCTTCCATTGGAAGCAATATTTCTATTTACAGCACTCCCCTTTACAAAATTCTGAGTACGCCACAGCATGCTTTATCATTGCTATTTTAACACCATTTCTTTTTTTTTAGAACCTGAATCTTGGCGGATAGAGATTCAGGAACAGATTGAGCAAGAGATAGCCCAGCGTGTGCGTGAGGCTTTGGATACGCCACCATTGGAAAGAATTCGTCGCAATAGGGAGAAAGCTAAAATACGTCGGTTGCAACAATTGCAACATGCTAACCGGTAAAATAAACTTTATTCTTTAACATGTTGACTGTCAAGTTGTTTTTGCTAGTTTCATCACAGACGTGATGAAAATTTTTTCCCATCAGCTTATTGAAACTCAAACAAACATATGGTATTTTTTTTAGATTGTTATTTCTGGGTCCTTTCCAGAGGTGCCGCCAGTGGGGGCGGGAGCACAGGGACCCATCGGGGAGAGCTTTCCCCGTCAGGAAAAAAAAACCACAATTCATCGGGGAGAAAAAAAATTACATGCTTTTCTAAAAAACCCCAAAACCGATTAAATATGCTTTTGAAACCCCTAAATTGTCATATTTTTTGGGGGTTTCTTCCCCTGGAACACTTTCGAGAGATTTTAAGCTACGCCAACCTTTTTCGTCAGGGACATGGGCACCCTCGTCGCTGAAATCGTGGCGCCACCAATCGTGGCGCAATAGTGGTATGTTAAGACAAGTTTGGACATTTGGCACCCTCAGTGACCTGTGTTGGACTTGAACTCCTGTCCCTGGTAACCACCATGTTAAAATACATTTAAATTTCAACTCATTTTAAATTTCAATTGAGAGCTAAATTAGGGCCCATTTGAGCACAAAAATATCTGTGTCTTATGGGTAATTTTTAGATACAACTTTATCAGAATACCTAAACTGCTCCAACGTTTGGTCACCTGCTGGGTGTTATTGTGCGATATTCTGGGAAATGACCCTAAATGCAGTTGCTGTGTATTGCTACAATGAGCCTGTAATAAATAATATACCAAAAATAGGCTATTCAAAAAATGAATTATATTGTTTGAATTTACTTAACACTTACGGTGTACTATCTTTTATTGATTAAATGATAAATTTCACTTGTTTGGACCACCTGTTGGGTTTATCTTTTGATGTTTACCTCCTACAGGTGTGCTTTTTAACTTAATGATCTATCTATAGACAGTTTGGCCTTGCATATTAACTTTGTCATATACCTGTTTAAACAGTAAGTGACAAAAAATTCATTCAATGTTTTAGAACAAAATGGATGAAGGGAACCCTTGTTTTTGGCTAGTTTGATTTACAAGCCTTGATTAGAGCAATATTTAAAAATTACCACTATTATATTATTAGTGCAGAGGTATCATTTTTTCTTGGCATTTGTAAATTAATTAATTGACCCATCACCCAATCTCACTTATCTTATCCAACAGCTGTACAGTTGTTGCTTAATTCAAGGAGGTATTAAATAAATTCATTTTAAATGAATTCAACTCAATTCAACAAAACATATATTACATCCAAAATAATTAAATTACTTAAACTTATTAACAAGACTGTAGATAATGAAGAGGTATATTATATATATTCCAGCTTAATTTATATTCAATAATATTCCAATTTTAAATTTAATTATATTTTCTGATTATAGATCACAATCTGTAACAGCAGCGGGGGAGATGAAAGCACAAAAAGCTAAGAAACGTGCAAAGAAAAAATACTCGCCGTATCGCCAAATAGCAAGCACAACAATACATGATTCAGAGCATACCGCAGATGACGATGACATTGAAACGAACAGAGTCGTAACAAAAAAAGTGGGTATGTCCAGTCATTTCAAGAACTTGCAACAAAAAATGAGCTGGATGAGCCATACTTCTGCATCATCTCAGCAATCTATGATGCAGATGATATCGCCAACGACAACAGCAGTAACAACCACTGCTCTGTCAGCTAGTACCGGTATACATGACCATAGATATACCAAGAAAGAATTTCAGGCTTTTGTGGGTCACCAGAACAGGAAAAACGGGAAAACTAAGGACTGGTTCCAGGATGAGAATGGGGTATTATCGACAGTTGATGGTCCGTTCTGGCCTCCTGAGTATTCCCCTATCCTTCCAAAACCACTTCATATTTTGCAGCTGCCAAAGAATTTTGAACCCCTTTCAGATAATGGTAAGTTCTAACTTTTTATTTTTTTACACCATTCCAGTTCTGATGAGTTTTTTTCAATGCATGTGTAGCACTGAAGATTCGAGTGACTGTTGACCGGAATTCCAATACATGGTGATATGGTTACGCAGTAGTAATTCTTTATGTTCCCAACCAAATAGTAGTCAGTTTCAGACTGACGTTGATCAAATCGCTTGTGTCCATTAGTAGACATTATGATATCTGTGTTTTTAGTCTCTTTCCACCCATTAGTGTAAAATGAGTACTTGTTATAAGATATAAGTGATTTGGTATGAATATATTAGAATTGCTCAAGTCTGTTTTTTGCCCCCGTTCATTTAATACAAAGTCCATCACACACAATGTGCAACCTCCCCCTCTCCTTAGGGAGTATTCCTAGTACTCAACATTCTTTATCTTTTGAGAAAATGGACTAATTGCGGCAAACAATGTGGCCAGACTTGTATAGGAGTATTTACTCTCAATAGACTCTTATTATTGAAAACAGAAAATTCTTATGGAGTTTGCAGCATTTTTTACCTTGAGTACTAAATATAAGTGTTTTCATTCATAACAACCTTTTTTGTGAGTGGTTATTTTTAGTCTTTTTAGTTTTTTTATTTTATTGTCTTGTATACACCAAGGTGTGAAATACCCAACGTTTTTGTCAGCTTGTTCATACTTTGATTTTACTTAAATGCATGCTGAACTTGTTAGATGTTATTTTAAGGGTTCTGAGTCCCGGAAAAGTATTTATGATTCGATAAAACCAAGTTTGTCAGAAGAAAATGCTCAAAACTGCAAATACTGTTCTACATAGGCAAAGCATGTCTAGATTGTGTCCTCAAATATCAGGAATCCTTACAGTTTTGAATTAATAATAGATAACATATTGTTTGTATTTCTAATCGAATTGAGTGAAAATACACAGTAGTTTGTGTTATTACGCTTGCTTTCAAATTTCAGGGTCCTGGGTTCAAATCCTTCACCCTTTAGATGCTGTGTGCTTTGTAGAGCTCCATATAAATGCTCTGTATCAATAACACCAGGCCTTTTTTTTTTATCAATGACAACTCATTATTATTGCATTTTTATTCTAACCAAGTTGTGAATCACTGTTGTATAAAAATAAAATAAGTAATTAAATAATGGAAATTTATTAAAAAAAAAAAAAAATCTTTCAGTTTACATGAATCACAAGTGTTTGTTTATGTCAAAATATTCCAAGAATGTTTCAATTGTACTGTACTACTGTAATGTAGAACCCTTGCCCCTAGTAGCTTATATTTCAACTATAAATCCTGATATTTTGGTTTAGTGAATAACTAATTTTGTTTCCTTGTCCAGTTGTGCGATTGTATCAGGTTGTGTTTTGTTACAGTATTTTGATAAAATATTTCATAAAGGATTTGTGTTATTTTTCATTACTGCTTCTTGAAAAAGCCAGCGTAACAAATGTTTTGAATAATTGAAAAATATACTTTTTTTAAAGGCAACATAAGATAGAGAAGCTGTTACACTGGAGATTGTCTTTCTCATTGACAATATATTTACATAAAATTCACAGTACAATATAAGTGACACATTATACTGTATGAAGAGCAATCACTAGATGTTATTGTAATTACTTTGCAGTATTAAGTAAAGCTAGGCTCATACACCATCAATGGTTGTCGGTCGATGTGATTCCATAGAGACTGCAAACGCAACAATTCGTGTGACAGATAATTTTCAACGATGATCCATTCAGACTGCCATTGACAATCACCTGATCGCTCCTGTCGTCAAGTGGTCTCTCAGAATAGAGAAGGATTTATTGGCCGCCTGCCAGGTGTGCCGGGCTTAAAATTAAATTCAAAAAATTTACAATGAAAATTAGACATGGTCATCATCAAATCAAAACACATCGTTCATACGACCAGTCATAACCAACTACCGGTATATAAAAAATTACATTATAGGAAGGGCATCTTTTGCCAGTGGCGGTGATACTGTTTGATGTGTTAAACATTTTTTTCTCATTGATGAATTTAACCAGAAATTTTTTGTTTGTTTACCAGTCAAACTTTAAGTGCCTATAATCCCTTTGGCTATTCAGTACATGCTCAGGGTATAACAATTGAAAATGTGAACAACAAGTAAAATTCAAGTACATTCCAAATTGTTATATGAACAATCAGATTATTGTAACAGCAACAGGTGAATAACATTGTAAAATTAGTCAAGTAGAACCTTAGGAACATAGAATTTCATGACCTTCTAACCATTATATTCATAAACAATTTTATTGCTTTTTTTCTCACTGAAATTACCATCACTCCTTGAGTTCATAAACTTGTTTTACTCTGTTGTTATTCTTTATAATAATTCATTGACTCCACAAAATCATTCCAGTAGAATGTGTTCTTTTTCATGTTTTTGTTGCTAGGTCAACCTTGTGGCTTTGTAGCTTAAGTTCTCCGAATCTACTGATTTCATTATTGGTAGTTCATTCACCTTTTGTTATCAACAGAGGAACGTAACATTAGGTTTAGTTCAGGTTGGTGGCAGTGGTGGTAAGAAATGAGACATCACCGCTTTAGCAGTTGGTGAACCACTTAATATGTTGCAATGCTGATTTTATATTATTATTGACAACAATTGCTTAAAAAATGATCACTTTTGAATTATCTTAATAATAGCATAGGGTTCACACTAGAACCTTAATATTAAGATTGGGGGCTATCCATTAGCATACGTGTGAGAATGCCCGATAGGTTAGCTCTAACCATTCCCAGGATGCGGATACGCTATTGGTTAACAAGTGCTATCGGTTAGCAAGTTGCCCTAATTCATTCATCAACCAATCAGATGTATGCATTTCCAGTTTTCGCTTTCCTTTTGGCAGTGATCTCACTGTCATCTTCTTTATATCTGGATCGAAGATTCTCTTGTATGAACGCAACAGTGAGCACGTATTGGATTTTGGCAGTGCTAACAGTTAGATGGTGTGTGTGAACATAGCCATAATGTATTATGATATATTATATTAAACCCAAGCTAAATTTTTATTTGAAAAATAAAATTTCCAATGATTTTTTTAATGTTTTAATAAATTATTATTATAAGATTATATTCATATACTTTTTATCTTTTTCTACATTTCCGCAAAGTCAAATATGAAAATGTCAATCAAATTCCATTGTCTTTCATGTTCTTGCTAGATCCATCCACTGCAATTTTTATTGATTTTATACAGTTGCCACTGTTTGCTTTTTATCTCCCACCTGTCACGTCAGGTTTTATGTATTACATACAAGAGTACAGTTGTCAGTTACATAGATGGAACTACTATTAAATGTGATGCTTTTTATAACTAAGAGCAGCTTAGCTACCTGGGGAGGGGGGTGTTGAGGATGATATTGTTGAATCAGGTAATTTTTTATTTTTAACTACAGTACTTGAGTGTAATTTTCTTGCTAGGTCGGTTTTCATGCGTGAGCCTGAGGTGGGTTTACATGCATGCCTACATCCTCCTTTATATACCAGGGAGTTGTTATAACAATGTACTCTACTCTACTGCCAATGTGGTAATACTGCTACATGAATGAAAATATTGCAAAACAAAACTTAATGGATCATTGATTTTGATGACATAAATACAACTTACAAGGTATGACAAAATTTAATCGCAAAAGAAAAAAAAAAACACAACAAAAAACCAGACAGCTCCACCAATGTTTGGGCTGTTCTTTTTTTGGTGCTATTTGTGATAGACGGAATAATATATGCATGCTTGATCTATGAATAGCATTTCTGTTCATTGACGGACCAAAAGAGGAATCTCAAATTAGTAACAAATCCTGCTGAAGTAACAATCAGAACAAACTTAACACTTGTTTATCGGGTAACTGATTCCACTCGGTGAAGTAGTTTCATTATGTGCTTTGAATAAGTTGTTAATGAGATCTCAGTAGGTGTATAGTGATGTGCGAAATACAAACACAACTTGAGAGGTTTCTTAAACCTTCATTAGAGTTTGATATCCAAGGGATTGTGTGCATTGTGAAAGCTTAGCTTTCTTGGTGTGCAAAGACCATGTTCCTGCATTGTATGTTTATATATACAATGTATAATGAACTCATTCATTAAGTTGTTTTTTTTATTTTATTCATCATGTTTCTTATGAATGGTATTGTGTATATTGGCTGATTATGGTACAGTATCGGGGTAGGATAGCTGTGTTATGTATAGTAGCATACTGTAGTTAATCTCCATGTTGTAATGAAAAATGATCTGTAATGGATCTGTATTGTCGATCTATGTCGTGGAATACAAACTTCTTAGTTTGCAAAAATTTCCATTGTAAATTAAAACAATTCTTTCATAAATAATAATAATAATAATAATAATAATAATAATGATAATATTTATTATATTATTATAAATTGTACTGTATTGTATGATTCAGAGTGTAGTAATAGGGAGGTACTGAACCATGGACTTAGATGAACGTTCCCATATCTCAGATGTAAATGCTAGTTTTCTTATGTTAGAAATTATAGCCTGAAGAAAGAGTTATATAAGAGGAAGGTACAAAAGAGATGCTAAGCCTCATTAAAAACTGCCTCCATGGTAATATCACAAACTGACAAAAGGTTTGTTTGGAAAGGCAGGTGAACGTGTTAAGTTGTTTTTATTCAGTTGACAAATTGCTCACGGGGGGAAAAACAACATCAAGATTGGTGGAACATGATTTTCTACATCATGGTAGTTATATTGATGATAGCGGTTTTATGTTGTTCCTCCGGGAATTTATAGTTTGCTGGTGTATGGATTATGGATTGTATCATAACTGTTATTATAGCTGTGCTGTTATCAAACAATGTGTTCTCGATCATATCAAATACCGTATTGAAATGAACTTTGACTTGGTTGCCTGGAGGACGCCATATAGTACTTTTCATTGTTTACTTTCTGATAACAGTATCTGCCGAAAAGGATAAGGTCCATCTATTCAGTATAGAAGAATCACTGAGCCTTGTAATAATCAAGGAGGTTTGTTACAATATGCTATTCAGTGGATTTGCTCGTCAATCACCGTTTTAAAAAAGAATCACAGTGATATTTGTTTTGATGGAATTTAAAACACCCAGTGCTAATCTGCAGTGTCATTCACAAAGTTCTCCTATTTAGTAATCAATAAACACTATGACTGTTATCAATTTTTATGAGGAGGAAAAAAACTAGTGATTCAAACACATTCATCACAACCAGGATGAGTATTATTAGAAGTACACACACTTAACAAAATTACGCGAGACCAAGGTTTATTTATCAATGTCTGATGTGTTTTTTGATTCAGGTGCTAATATACCCAGCATATAGACTCTAGACAGGCTGTTCAATATTTGATCAGCTTAGCTTAGCATACCTCCTTATCAGTATAAAGATGTTTGTATTCATGGGGAATATTCAAAAGTTTGTAGACAAGTAGAAACTAATTTGTAGATTGTCATGGCAACAATCGTGCTGTTATTTATTTTCAAAACCATTGAGGGATGACTTTTTATGTAATTGTCAAGAGGAACATTCATAAGAATAACAGAGGATTTAATTCTTTTGCTACAAATTCATGATGCACACCAGCAAGGCTGGGGTAGTCCCTGAGCCTAGTAACACGGACGCAAAGCTTATTGAGCCTGAGACTTGCCAGGCTGAGAATAAAAACTACCTGGCACCACTTCAAGGATCATCATTTCCTAGGAAAGATTTCTGGCGGTACACTGTGTGGGATAAAGTTAGTGGTATTGTGGATGGTCCATTCTGGCCTCTTTGTCACCCCAGTGTTATTTGTAAAACACCATCGCATTTGAGAACGGTGCCCGATGAGCCTGAAGACTTCAGTGGTAGGTGTGGAATGGAATTTTCAAGTTTTATCTATTGTAGTCTTTTTTTTTAAATTTTGGAAGCTATTGTGGCAGTGATTGTGGCTGTGATTCGATTCTGACCGAGGTTTGACAATTAAACAAACATCTCAGGCCTACTCAATTGACCACAGTGTACGAGATGCGAAGTACAAAAACTAATCTCATTAGAGAGGGTGTACTTTATTGACTGAATAAAGTATACACAAAAGCGAGAGCATTCTAGTGGATGTGATCTACAACCTAGAAACGAAGACGTCGTCAAGAAAAATCTCCTATGAGAAATAATCTATTTCTCATTCTTTTTTATCCTTTTACGTAAAACTAAAATTTATGCCAATATTTTTCCATGTTTATAATAATTAGAGTAATGCATATGCATTTTTTTTCTAAAAAAATTCTTCTTTTAGTGAAATTTTATTGGGAATTGGGCTTTAAAATACTAAAAATGACGATTTAGGTTACATTGGACTAGGGATTTAGATCTGCATTCTGAATTTTCGCATTCCCCAGGCCAAAACCAGCACTGTTTCATACGTGTTAGGGAAATGTATAGAGGCATGATGCATTATAGGCTGACATATAATTATAAACCAATAATATTCTAGGTGAAATTTTGAATAGTTAAATTTAAAATATTTTGTCATTGTTAATTTCGCTCACTGTCTATATTAATTAGCTATATCAGATTTTACAATTCCTATATATTGTTGCTCACAGCGTCTGAATTTTACAAAAAAAAAATAAACTAACCAAAAATGGTGTTGTAAATACATTACATCGTGGCTTAATATGATTTTAATTGTGAATTGTATTGTAATATATTTTAGTTCCCATGAATGGGAGGACAGTCCACAATCAACGTACCAAATGGTTTCGTCCGTGGGATGGATCGCTCATTGTTTATGATTCTGAACGCTCATCCCGAACCAACACTGTACTTGATGTACCAGATGGCTGTTGTTCAAGTCTGCTTTTTGAGTCACGTTTTGAGTCTGGTAACTTGAGGCAAGCAAAACGAGTGTAAGTAAAAATGTTATTCATTGAAACTGCAGTCTTAATAATGTTAAATAATAATGATAATAATAATAATAATAATAATAATAATAATAATAATAATGTTTGACAATGTTTAATAATTTATTTCCAATTCAGAGGTCAGTTTGAGTATGAGCTTCTTTTAAAGACAGACTTGTACACAAACCGTCACACTCAATGGTACTACTTTCGTATTCAAAACATGGTGCCTGGTGTAACTTATAAATTTAGCATCGTCAACCTACTCAAGCGCGACAGTCTGTATAACCATGGTGAGTGAGTTAAGAATAATTTTTATGATAGTGTTAGTGGATTGGGGGAATATATTTCTTAGTGGATATAATAGACAATTTCACATTTTAAAAAATAGATTTTCAAAGACAGGAAGGGGAGTGGGGGTGTTAACCATTAACACAGCAACATTTTTCAAAAAATTTTGTAGGTAAAATAAACTGTTGGAGTTCCTTATATTCTGATGGTGATAAAGCATCATGGGAAAATAACCCAACTAATACTCGAAAATAATTCAAAATTGATATAATAATTATATAATTATATTTATAATATGGTGGTACAAGGATATTGATACAATATATAAATATTTTAGTATTGAAATTCTACTGACACAACAACAATTTAGTGAAGGTTCTCCCCACAATTTAGTACAGTAATTAGATTTGTATGTGGGTGGAAATAAAAGGCTTGGGATTCAGTATTTCTCCTTGAACGAATGACAGAAAAAAATTATACTTTTATCTATTGTATTTAGATAATAAAATTATATTTAGCCTTGTAAACATAAGATCATATTCTTCAAATATACAATACTAAACCTTGACTTTACCATTGTGATTTTATTTTTGTTTATAGTATCATCATGATCCAAATAGGCTTGTAACAATTACAGAACAATAGACAATATATTTAAAAACAGAAAGTTTTAAGTCCAAATGTGGCTTCCGCCATTTGTCTCTGGAGGGTATTTTGTACAATAATGATTTGATCACCTGTTATTGCATCAGAGTTCCATACATTCAACCAGCAGGTGCAGCTAGACATATAAATGCTTTTAAGATAAGATCAATCAATAAACTTAGCAGTTATTAAGCATCTTTTCCATTGATTAGGGCATTATAAAATACATAAAAACTACATTTACTTAATAACAAGAAATTATATATAAATAAATCTATTAAAACTCACCTAATTAGAAGATAAAACAATTATGAGAAAAATGGATGTTTAAATTTCAATATGGATAGAAGGATAAAATGTTCCATCCAAAAAGATGACATGAGAATGCCACCTTCAAATTGATATTCAATTCAAGAAAAAGACTTTTTATTTTACAGGTATGCGGCCCCTCTTATACTCTGAGCAGAAAGCCCAAATGAAGAAAGTAGGTTGGATCCGTTGTGGACATCATATAGGGTATAGGCGTAATTATTCCTGTACAAGAAATCCACTTCTTCATCCTGAAATGACATACTACATTCTAGAATGGCAAATGGTAGGTTAGAAGTCAAGTTACCTTTGATGTGTCTCAAAGTGTTAAAGTTATCATTAAACATTTGTATCATCATTTGAAATAGTTGATATGATATTAATGGAGTTTTAATCCTTTATTTTCAGCCTTGTTTTCTTTCTACCTACAAATTCCACTTTTTATTCTATTAATTTAATTTTGCCATTTATTTGTTCTTATCTCTTAACTCATCTAATTTATTCGACTTGCCATCTTTTTAGGAATTTGAGTATGAAGATGACACTTGTTACTTGGCGCATTGCTATCCTTTCACTTTCACTGATCTTAAAGAGCACATCGAATCAATCATTGCTGATCCACATAGAGGGCGATATTTAAAACGGGAAGTGATGTGTGAGACAAGAGCTGGAAATAGTTGCTTTCTTTTAACCATTTCGTCTTCTAATGGTAAGTTTCAGACTGTAGATATTTATTTGGGGAAGATTTTAAAGCACTGACACATTTTGAGTGAAAATAACTGAATCAAAGTAGAAATTAGAACCATGTATTTCAGTGAAAAACCTTTTGTTCTTTATGTAAACAAAGTTTTTTCTTCATTACAATATGACATTAATTATCAGACCTTTACGGTAAATCTAAGTTTACTATATATGGGGATTGCCATCCCAAAACCAGTGTCAGTGACTGAAACAAGAAAATAGATTTTTTGATGTATTCACATTCTCCACTTTATAAGCTTTAAAATGATAGGTCATTCTGAAATTGACTTACTATTGCCAAAGTTGTGAGAAAAAGTATTGCGACTTCTGTGTACTAAAAGTATACAATACTGCCACAATCTTATGGTAATTGCTCAGTTTAACATTTAGCGGTATTACGCTAGAGTTGGGATGGCAAACCTCTTATATTAAACATTTCAATTCAATTTACACAATGTTTTTCAAGATTCTCATAATTAGAAATTGTGTTTTCAAAACAGGGGAGCATGTTGCAGACTCAAATAAAAAGGGCGTTGTAATTACAGCAAGGGTGCACCCAGGAGAAACAAACTCAAGTTGGATCATGAAGGGAGTCATTGATTTCCTCACTAGCTTAGACCAAGAGGCTCAGGTAGATTTCATTATTTCTTCCCTTCTTACCTTGATCTATTTCCATCTAATCTTTTTATGTTTCCCTTCTGTAAGTTTGATCCTAAATCAAGTGGTAGCATACATGTGTGCAATGAACTGTGGCGATCCTTTCAGACCCTTGGTCCTTTGTTTAATTCCACTTTTGTTCACCTTGAGTTTCCATTTATTTTATTTATTTCTATGGGTTGCAATTGATCAGCTTCGGTTGGATGGACAACCCTCTTAAGATTTTGTTAAAAAAGTTTATGCTTTTTAAAAATTCTATTTATGTATATTTTATAAAATATATCTTATTTTATAATTATTTTATTATATTCAGCTCATTTATATTTATTCAATTTTTTTTTCTTGTATACTTGTTCTTGTATATATTTTATATGATATTTATTTGGTTTTTATTTTATTATCATTTTGTAGGAATTACGAAGGAACTTTATATTCAAAATTGTGCCAATGTTGAATCCCGATGGGGTGATAGTTGGTAATTATCGGTGTTCATTAGCTGCAAGAGATCTCAATCGGAATTATAGAAACCCTCGTAAAGAATCCTTCCCAACTGTCTGGCACACTAAACAGATGTTGGAAAAGTTCTCACGGCAACGAGAGGTAAGTTTTCGAGTAACTGTGTGTCTTTTTTTGTTATTACTTCACATTTATAACATCAGGTGTTTACTAATTGTTTTTTTTATTAGTACACTACTGATGCATTCTAAAAATGCCAGATGCTGTGTAAAAAATGTTTTATTTTATTTATCATTCTATGTTGGAAAATAATATAATTTTTTGGAAAAAAGTTAGAATATTTTTTTAAAAATCAATGGCAAAACACACTTAAGTAACAAGTAGGGAAAACAATGTAAAAACCACAATATAGAGCATATTTATAATGGTAAAACACTTAAGTAGCCTGTAATTGTGAGGGCGCTATTCAAATATCAGAATAGGATTACCAAAAACTGATCATCAGTGTTTATGTGTTTTGCCAGGTGCTTGTGTACTGTGATCTACATGGCCACAGTCGCAAACATAATGTGTTTATATATGGATGTGATGCTAAAGGAACTCAAGCTGATCCTGGCAACTTTCTGTGTCTTCGTCTTTTCCCTTGGCTGATGGCACGAAAGGTAAGTGCTGTACTAAATTTACATTACAGGGTTTTTGGATCTTGGCTTCTAATTCCATTAGGAACAGTGAGATCTCAGTATTAATAAATACCATAAGGTTTTGTAATTCTAATAAATGATTTTGAGGAAGGTTCAGTTATTAATCTAGGTGACTTTAGAATTTGTTCTTGTTGCAAAATAACTGTTGCCCCCTTTTTTGATTATCTAGATGAGCCTCCTTCTTCAGCTCTTAGAGGTCCACTGCTTGCTCTACCCATGATAGTTTAAATTACTGATGCTCATATTTGAAGTATAATTAAATTGTTCCTTTAAGGCACCTGATAAATTCACCTTTAGAGGATGTAAGTTTCAAGTTCGAAAGTGCAAGGAGTCGACAGGGCGTGTGGTGATGTGGCGTCAACTAGGCATAGCAAACAGCTTCACCCTCGAGGCCACATTCTGTGGTAGCAAAAACGCTGCATCCTCATCGAGACACTTCACTCTCAAAGACTTTGAAGAGCTTGGCCATCAGTTTGGACAAGTTATACTACAATACCACACAGCTAAGAATAATCAAAGGTAATGTAGCGTACTTATCATTGATTTATTATGTTGTAATGATAGGCATGTCCAGATATACATGAGTTTGTCCCATATCACTACCAATCACAGTAATGGAGAGCTAAAGGGGTCTACAATTTCCTAGCACTATTTATGTAAACCACAAGTGGGCAGAGTACCAGACCACATGCAGCCCATCGTTGATTTTGTTGCAGCCCAGCAACAAAAATAAATTAAAAACCCAACCCGTCAACCATCTCTGGTTACAAAAACTTGTTTTTATGGCCTGACACCGATTATCTGTAAAAAAGTAATATTAAAACTGAGAATAACGTGGTATAAAAGAAGTGTATGAGGGTTTTGCGAAGTGCACTGGAAACGTCAAAGTTTGGGTGTGGCCCGTCTGTTAAATCAAAAATTCACTTTAGCCCTCTGATCCATTTTTATGCCCACCCCTGAAGTAAACCTACCTAAATTATCATTAGAAAGTGAATTTACAAGACTGTTGCATGTCTGTTTGAAAACATAGAAATACCAAAGCAAATTTTAAAAAACAATTAATTTCAATATGTTTTTTTTTCTTTAAAGTTTACATTCTGAATTAATCCTGGAAATGACAAGAGAAATTACCCATCAGGTGCTAAGGGAACGTGGTATGATGCCAGATCAACTAATTGATTATTGTAAACAAGGTTGGTTCTTACACTATTTCTTACCTTCTCACCATTCCAAAATTTAAAACAAGAACATTTCAAATTAAAATTTGTATAGTGCTTTTGCAGATTTTAAACTGATATCTCAATCTTTGCTTATACCTGTAACTGGCCAAGAATTATGTTGTGATACTTTGAAATTTGTAAAAATTATTAATACTTTTATTATATGATTATATTCATTTTGATGTTGATTTTGTCTATTCTTTTCATTGGAGGAATAAAAACTGATGTTGAGAAGGAGAGTGATTCTAGTAGCTGTGAACGTGATTTGTTGAAAGATGGGCAAGTGAAGGTGAAGACGTTGATTAAGCAGATCACGGAAGAGACGTTTGAAGGCTGCATCGGCATTCTCCAGGACATTGATGCCATCCAGGAATTTGCAGAATCAGAGTAAGTCATGTTATAAATTTTACTACAAAAGCTTTAAGCTGTCACAAACAGTAGAGCCTAAGCAGTGGCATATCCAAAAGTATTGACATGAGAGCTGATGAGGGGTGGGGGGATGGTTACTGGGGAGGGGAAGAGGTGGGTAAGAATGTTAAATGGAATTGCTTGAGGATTAAGTGAGGTGGAACTACCTGACAAAAAGTGGTGATATGAGGTGAGGATTAAATACTGTAGTAGCTGTGAACGTGATTTGTTGAAAGATGGGCAAGTGAAGGTGAAGACGTTGATTAAGCAGATCACGGAAGAGACGTTTGAAGGCTGCATCGGCATTCTCCAGGACATTGATGCCATCCAGGAATTTGCAGAATCAGAGTAAGTCATGTTATAAATTTTACTACAAAAGCTTTAAGCTGTCACAAACAGTAGAGCCTAAGCAGTGGCATATCCAAAAGTATTGACATGAGGGGTGATGAGGGGTGGGGGGATGGTTACTGGGGAGGGGAAGAGGTGGGTAAGAATGTTAAATGGAATTGCTTGAGGATTAAGTGAGGTGGAACTACCTGACAAAAAGTTGTGATATGAGGTTAGGATTAAATACTTGAGTGTAATGCTTAATTTGGAGGGTAGGGGCATCCTTAGCTTCAACACCTCTAGCCCATTATCTGCTACTGGAACCTATCACAGATCCCTCCTAAATTGTTAGTCTCTAAGAATTAGTTTTGACTGACTAAAATAATCCTTTAAATTTTAGGACAAGTGATAGTGACAGCGGGTCTGAGTCAGAGATGCCAGCTTCTCAGTTCACTGTTGACATGCAGACAAATTCCAAATCAAGAAGTAAAAAGCGCTCCAAGAACAGAGCTAAGAGTGTGCCAGTAAGTAACTAGAAGAAAATAAAATGTTATCAAAAAAAAAAAAGGTTATGCAAACTTATCTACAACAATCGGACAAGAAATGAAATTGTTTGGTGCCTTCTTTTTGAGTAAACATATAATACCTTAAAAAAAATATGTGTCCTAATAGGAAAATTGAAGGGTGCAGCATCCAAACTGTGGGTCATGGGTTGAAATCATGAAAGGAGTTTTTCTCAAAAATAATGTTATCATCTTGATACTTTTATGTGTTACAGTGATTATCAATCCAACAAACTAAACTGCTCTCTCTCTAAACCTTTAAGGATTTTAAAATACCAATTTTGATTGTTGGACATACCTTTTAATAAATGTGGTTTTTTTTTAAAATTAAAAATGAAAAAAAAAATACAGTAAATACTTATATGTAGTTCTTATTTTGTTTTCTAGATGCTCCCAGAGTTACAAAAAAGTACAAAGCAGAAATTAAAAAAGGTATGGGGTATATGTAGTGCATTTAGAACTAGTGCTGTTCAACTACCTTTGCGCAAAAGATCAGTTACTTTAATCGGATTTTAACTCCCTTTTTTGGAGTCTACATATTATGCAGATGCGACAGCAGAATGGCACAGGTTCAAATCTTGGTTAGGGTGACTTTATTTTCACATTTGCAAATTTGCTCTTCTTTAAGAGATGGTTTAGAATTGATCTCTTTATTGTACCATGATATATGTATATGTATAAAATATATATGAATGTGGATGGATATGTATATATATACATGTATACTTACATATAATAATATGCACACACACATACATGTACACCCAACACACATGATACATATACATGATGATTTAATGTTGCAAGTACTACTATAATGATATATATATATTTCATTTTGAAATTTTGTAAGTTTATATGCTTTATTATGTAGTTATGTTAGCGTAAATGTCATTTTTTATTACTAGAATTTACTTTGTTTAAAAGCAGCATGCCTACTATAGTGTTTGTTGTTTCTATCATTATCAGTTCTTTTCATATTTTTTGTTTTATGTGAATGGTTTTATTTTCCCAGGCTAATTTTAGTAGTTCTGTATCTAAATGTCTAGATTTTATTGTTTGCTAAATTTCTGAGTAAATTATTAGCATTAAAATTATTTGTTTCGTGATGAGTTTTGTCGTCTGGTTAGTGTGGATGTCTCTTTCTGTGCTATCATTTTCTTGTCTTCTAAATATATATATTTTTTACTTTCTATTGTTACTAGTAATTCGTTGGTATATTTTGTGTATATGGATGATTTTCTCATTCTAAAGTTGGTTTATCATAGTGTTTTCATTGTCTGGTTTTTGAGACTTAACTGCAACTTGTCAACAATTAATGTGTAGGATGTTCGGCATCAGTTTAGGCTAACGCTTGGTTTATCCACACAGTTAGACAAGAGCACCGACCCCACTGGTAATCACAAAAAGTTTACTAAAGGGCCAGGAGACCACCAGACCTACAGTAGTTTTCCCCGGCTTACCCCGCACAAACTGATCCGTATCAGCCATGTTCGAAACTCCATTGAAGGATCACTCTCGCAGAAAAACGTCAGAGAATATTGGAAGAAATCGCAGGTCTCTACCAACCACGTAATTCATAAATGCCTTTTGTTTTTTATTGCGTTTCTATCTAATGATCTAATAATGCATTCAGCGTTGACATATCACAAGTGTGGTTTGCTTTATACCGATTGACGTGATCAATATGTACTAGGGTCAATGGTCATTTCTTGTTGCAAGTTTTTAATACCATTTCATTGCACATTAATTTAAAAATAGTTTTTATGTTTCATTGATATTAATACTTAGATAATACATATGGAGAAATAATATATTTATGGTTTAATACAAAAGATACAGAGTGAGAAGAAGCACAGGTTTTTATTTTTTGGGACTACAGTATATAGGATATAATATGGAGTTATTTACAGTCTGTATGTGTGTGAGGAAATGGTGGTATGTGTGTTGGGGAAGTTCATGTATGTGTGCTGGTGAAGGCCTTTATTATGTAGGAAAATGAGATATTAATGTGTGAGGTGTCCTGGTTTATGCATACATTAGGTGTGTGTTTGTGTGTGTGTGTGTGTTTGTGTGTGAGTGTTGTTTAATGCATGTGTGTACAGTACACTATGTGGATGGGGTGGGGGTGGTTTTATATTTATTTTTATCCTTTAGGTTTATATGTCTTTTTTAGTGTACAAGAAATATTCCTATATTTTTTTATCTCCAGTACAGCTACTAAGAAAATTTCACAATCATTTTATATTCAAAAGAATATATTTACAGAATCAGCATTTGTACAAATTTAATACATTTTCAGAAAGATCCCAAGTTCTGTAGGAGCCTTCCAGTTGCTCAGTTTCACACATTCGGGGTAAAACTTTCATTTATTATTGGACAGTTCACAAAAAAAGCCATTGTCATCGTCATCTAAAAAAGGGAGAAATATGTGATTTGAAATTCACTGTCTTTTTAAATGTGCTGCTTCAGACCCCATTCATATTGCAAATGTTACTGCATGAAAATTGTTCATTAATTTCCTATCATTAATTTAGTTAAAGTTATTTAATAAATTTAATATTTTTGATAAATTAAAAGCATTTTAATTAATTTAATTGATTAATTAAATTCAATACTTTATTTTATTATACAAAATGAAATTCATTAATATAAAATTAAGTTATATTATTTCATTTAATTTCTTTAAGGAGTGCTTTAAAGTTAGTCCTGCTTGTGCATGTCATCTGAAACCTCTTTCATAATGCCTTTTGAAAAAAAACATCCTGAGCTCTTCACATTTTGATCGGCTTTAATCCAAAGTTGCAGCTTCATTTATATTCATTATATTCAGACATGCTTGTTGACAATGTGCTAAACATTCTTAAATTTTCCCACCTCTGATTTGTTTTAAGCCAGTAGTACCCATAGGAGGACAGCCCTGGGGCTTAGGCCGCAGAGGCTGCCACTTGATTTGGGTAAAAAAAAATAAATGAAATAGAATGAATCATCATTTGTTTTGTACCAATAATTGTTTAGACTACTATACATTAATTACTACAGCTTATGGGGCCTTTGCTCAAAGACCCTACTCAGACCCCAACATTTGATCATCACTTGACCCCCACTTAGGTCCAATGTCACCCCTAGGCTTTTGTGGAAGCCCTGGCCACTAGGATGAAAAAATAGATTAAGAGAATGATAAAAAATGAACAGATGTACCTTCTGGATGGAGGTTTCCTAGATCCCCACTTGCACCAAATCACTCAAACCCATCGGAGTCTTAGACGGCCCTAGACATTTGCTGTTGGGGACCCAGAAGTTGTGGCTGCTACCATTATGTAAACGTCTGATATCTTCTTCACTCTGATTGGCTATTGTCCATATGACATTTGGGACTGCTATCAGTAATGGTTTTTTCCTTCATTATGTTTGTGCTTTGCTGAATATGAATATACTGCATACTTCACTGCATACTTCACTGCAGGTACTACTTATTCAGATATGAATTAAATATAGTAACAATTTTTATGTATACATTTTATACATTATTGTAATTTTCAGATTCATTTGCCATTCTTTGTTTATTTTTTTTTCATTGAACATGCATACATTTTGTTCAGTTTATATTGCAGCAAATGTTGTCTATAATGAAATATAACTATGTGTTACCTATATTTCATAGTTGATTTTTATTTGTTAATATTAAACTTTCTATGAGTTTTCTACATTATATTTTAAAGTTTAACCAGCACTTCTAATGGAAAGATGTTTTATTGATTAATAGCACATATCGTTTGTTGTTCACACATGGGATTTTAATTGAGACAGATGCATTATAATTCACTTCAATGTTGTTACCTGGCACATAATTCACTGCAATGAGTATGATAATGATGTTGACTACGATGATGGCAATGAGGCAGCAGCGATGAGAGTAATAACAATTTATGTGAACATAATCTTTGTAACAGTAGTATGGTTTTTATGATTTTTCATATGTTTAATTATGTTATTCATATACACATTAAAATAAATGTTAACATTGTTCAAATCTTACTATTGTGTATCAAACTGTCAGCATGTTTACGTCTATCTATGGACATATAATATGTATATATTATGTAGAGTATGTATTAAGTTGTGAGGTATACCAGTATTACATCATCAATTCACCTGTCCACCCATTTATCCTTGCATGAATCCCATCCACCCAGATTCATTCATTTTTCCACCCTCATATTTACCCATTCACCCGCTCTTCCATCTACCCAACCATCCATTTGTCCATCTGTACACCCGCCATCCACCAACCTGTTCATCTTTCTATCCGCTGACCCATTCATCCACCAATCCATCCATCCAGCATTCATCCACCTATTTGTCCATTCACCCATCATTTAATATTAATCCTTCCATTCACCCAACCACTAACCCTCTCTCTAGCAACCTACCCATCTATCCATTCTTTTGTCCATTCATCCACCCATCTATTCATTCACCCAATGGCATAATGTATCCATCAGTCCATTTATTTATCTTTCTGTCCAACCATTCACTTACTCTGTCAACAACCTGCTATGTTGTGAACAATATTACTTTTCTCTCTGCTTGTTCATTAATCTGTGGATATGTAAGCCTACAGTGCATACATTTTCTTTCATGTTTCTGGATTGCATATACATGCAGTATAATAAGAAACTATATTAAAGATAACTAGTGATATAGTATTGTGTAATATCTGAATTGTTTTAACATTAGTGTAATAAATAACACTACCCTAGGGGGTCCAGAGGCATGTCCCCGTAAATTTGTTGTTTTTTACAATAAAATATTTCTTTTTCTTTCTTTTCTTTTTCCTTTTTTTTTCATTTTCGAAGAGTGGGGTCAGCCCCTAAATCTGCCCCTGATAAAATAAACTGATAATTTTATTAAAGCATATTAACTTTGTCTCGATGTTTTACATGTTGACACTTATTTTTGTAGGCAACCAAACCAAGTTCAAATTCAGGGAGAATATCCAATGGCTTCTTAAAACCCAAGTATCCGGCATTTGTAAACCGCTACATTGGACGTAGTAACGGTGGTATTCCCACATATGCGAGTGAACGTGTGGGTGAACGTGCTGCGAAGGTATGTTGGTCGTCATTACGATGTGTCTCATTAAATGATAGTTGTATTCTATATCAATGGCAATGAATGCTTAAACATCAAAATTGAAATGGAAATGGCTTCTTTAAAAAAAAAAGAAAATGCAAAGAATATTTGTTTTTTCTAAACTGTTACTATTCTACCTGGCTTTATTTAATTTTCAGAGAATGGTGTCTGTCAATGTAAATGATGCTAGCAAGAAAGTGTTAAGTAAGGAGGAGGAAGAGTATGCACGTCTTGTGGCTTTAACAAGAGAAATACAGATACGCACAGAAGAGGCTCCATATAAGTTAGCAGACCCGAATAATCTGGATTCTTCAACAGGTGGTGCGATGGTCTTTAAGCAGTCATACACACATGCAGGACCTGGAGTTTTAAGAGGGCCTGCTTCTTTAGCACAAGATACTACCAAACTTTTATCTAGTGGTCAGACTTACAACATTGAATCAATTAAACTACAAAAAATGATTCTCAATCAGCAAAACCCAAAAGAGAATATGATCCTGTCAGAACCAGCTGCTTTGACCAAAGTCAGCGGTTTTCCTCATTGGCAGAAGCACAGTAGCTCTACAGAACTCACTGAGAAAATCTTGCGGCCAAACTCATTCATTGGTTATTCAAAAGACCTGCGGATGCCTGTGACCAACGGGTCTGATGTGTGTACTTGCTTCGAATGCCAGGAGGTTGGGAAGGTCAGCACAAGTGATTCTAAATGTCATAAAAACCATACTCATTACTCAAAGAGTAATGCGGTTCCCAGCCTCCATAATAAAATTTTGTCACAAGCGGACAGTCAGAAGACTTCTACTTGCAAGAATCCTTTGTTGGTCACCAATAGCGGTACCTTGCATGCTGATAAAAGCATTGATGTCATACAGAAACAGTATTTATTGTTCTTAAATGGACAATCAAAAATGTCAAGCCAGGCTGCAGATAAATATGTGCAAGGGTTAAATAAAGGGCTTCAGTCTGGTGATGGGAATACTACCAAGGACAGAATGAACAGTGTTGAAAATAACAAGGTAACTGTAAGTTTCTGTCTTGCTGCAGTCCTGATTTCACAGTGCTACTTCATATTACTCACAGACCTAGTGATCTGGTGGGCCATCCAATCAAAAACCCTTCCCTGGGCCCCCTATATTTTCTTATCTCTGGATCCACAATTGTAACCATCAAATATGTTGGCTCTTTCCTGAAAATTGTAGAGGAACTATCTGAGCATGACTAATATTCAAATTCAATTCAATTCAAATTCTAATTCTAATAATTTTTCTTTCTGTTTTCTTCCAGCATCAGTCCAGATGGTCATGTGAATAACAAATTTGAGGTCATGTGACTATAAAGTTTGCAGCTATGTTAACGTATCAACAAAAATATTGATCAAAATCAATGCACTATGCATGTATTGTAATAGACCTTTCCGAAGTGTCAATCATACCTAACAACTGACCAATCAAAACACAGCCAGGAATATGTGCATGCCTTACAAATACATGTGTTGTCCCACAAACACACATGTTTGCATATATTATGTTTACACTGTCATTTTCAGACTTCCCAAAATCCCTAAAATGAATTTCCGTAACTATGTCTTCAGCTTTCATTATTTAATGACGTCAGACAACGTGTAGAGCCATTTCTGGGTCCAGGACAAACATAAATTTGCGTAGTGTCTGTCTATTTCCGTAATACGCCATAATTCAGCAAAATTTTCATGGCAACTACGGACGTTCCGTAGTACTTGAGAACTCTGCGTTTTGTGGCACCTTAGCAAGAATGTCCAAGGGGCGGCACTTAGCGGAAAAGTCCACTGAATTTCCGCCACATACCGCAGTCCTGTGCCACATATTTCAATGTGTGCTACTGATTTTCTTCCACTTCAATTTTCTATTATTCCAAAAGATGTTCCCTAAGTTACATGCTCTCAGTTTTTCCCACCCCAGTTTTCCCCCCACCCCGAAGAGAAGAAAAACCACAATTCGTCAGGGAGAAAAAAAAAATTATATGTATTTTATACATATTATATCATCTGTATATAAAATCGATTAAATAAGGGTCTGAAACCCCTAAATTGTTTTTATTGGGGGGTTCTGCGACCTGGACCACTTCAGAAACATTTTAATCGACACCCAACCACACCTACTTTGCTGTCATTGGGGACCTTGCCCCTCCCCCAAAATTGTACCTTGCCCCTCTCTTGACCCACAGATTTGAGACGCTGACACCGCCACTGCATGCTCTGTTCTCCATGGTTTTGTCCTTCACCACTCATTTCCATTTTAACATACAAAGTGCATTTGTAATGTTCCCAAGTTGAGAGAAGCAAGCGCTAGGAAGATCTGGTCATTGAGCTTGGGAAAATGTAACAAGTTTTGGATTCTTATGACTTGCCAGATATATTGTTTCGTCTTTATAATAGATTATAAGTATGCAGCTGCACAAAATATAAGCCTATTTCTAGACAATCAAATGCAAGTATTTTTTTTATCATAATCATATTATAATGATCATATGGACAATAATGATCTTTATTGCATAATATTGTGTATTCAAATAACCAAACCATCTTGCATTTGCTTGTATTTTTATATCAGTGTTTTTCAATTTGAATGTGCTTTCATGTCCATTTAGCATTTGATAGGCAATTGGTCTCTTCACGTACTAGTATCAGTATAAATCATGAGGACCTTAATAATATCTGTCTGTGACAAATTTACAGATGCACAGAATGATACTCCCTGTAGAGTGTGTGCACGTGCTTATGCAATATTTATGGACTTTAATGACCATGTGTTACAAGTATCATAATCTAGATCAAATATGGTAATGCTATAAAATATCATTATTATTGTTCTTTCAATATTGTTGGTTTTGTATAAATTCTGTAGGCATATATATTAGTATTAGACTTTTGTATTTCAATTTTGTTTTTTTAATGCACCTTTCAGGATTGTCAATCAGACTTAACAACTAACCAATCAGAACACGGCTATGAATACGTGCGTGTCAAACAGTCACACATATTGTCCCACAAACCCACGTGAAACCCACGTGTTTTCGTATTTTTTAACACTCTTGGTTTGTGGGACCTTAGCAACAATATCCAAGGGGCGGGGCTTAGCGGATTTACTGCGTAAACTTGCTTTCTCAGCCAAATTTAAATAAATGTGCAATACTTTTTTTTTTTAAATATATGTATGTACAATCTGAACTTCTTTGAAAATCATGGTATTTTGATCAACAATAAAATGCAAATTTTAGAACAAAAGTTTGTTTGATTTTTTTAAATATCTCTTGTGCACCGGGCCTCATCACCATTTTCATTTCATTTATTTATTTTTCAGAATTGTAACAAACATCACAAACCTAGCACTATTCTGGCGGATTGTCAAAAAGCAAACAAATTCACAATGCAAAGACTCTCCAACTATTACTAGAACAGAAAACAAACAGGGTTTAATTACAATAAAAAGCAGACAAAGCAGAGAAAAGGCACAATCACCAAAAAGAAATAAATCAGTAACGGAAGAAGGGATCTCATCCCACATCCGTGGGAATGAGATAAAAACAGAGTAAAAAAAAATGCATTCGTACGGGCCTTAGCATGTCTAAAAACAATTTTCTCAGTTCTACGGGCAACAGGAACAGGCAACAGAGCATCATCAATGAGAAAATCTGACCATAGGCACTTGGCAACGAATTTTTTCACGAATATATTTTAGTCTATTGAAAATTGTGGGAAGTTTTAAGTGGAGCAAACTTTCTTCATATGTTGGTCGTGAATCAAATTGAGTTTGAAAATAATATGGAAAGCAAGATCTTGTAAAGCGCCTCTGGACAGATTCAATTTGATTGATGATGCTCTGCTGAAAAGGAAACCAAACAGGAGAGGCAAATTCAATTATTGGCATAACAATAGACTTAAATAATTTAGGGAAACAGTTTTATCATTGCAACGGACACACCTCTTAATGAATCCGGCAAGTTTATTACATTTGCTAGTAGTTCGAGCAATGTGTTTATTCCATTTTAGATCAGATGCCATAAAGACTCCTAAATACCTATAGTCAGAAACCTGTTCAAGTACATTATCAAATATTGTATATTGAAATCTTTTAATAATATTACAGTTTAATGGCTTAATGTTAATAATATTACAGTTTAATGGTTAACAATAATATTACAGTTTAATGGTTTAATGGCCCAGGAACCCTGAACCCCTACCTGTGGCCCTTGGCGGCCCCCTAACCCCAATAATCAGTGCTCGCGCTTAGTTCGCAACCTGACTACTTCAATTCTCGTGGCTACGGTCCTGTTTGTACAAAAGCTTTGATTCTAATCGTGTACCTTACATTGAAAGTTCGTAGTCGCACTCGCACTAAACGCTTAATGTAGGTGGGGGGGGGGGGGGGGGGAGAATATAATAAACTCAAGTTGAGTTTAAAAGATTAGCAGTTACATTTAATAATTTAAAATGTTCGGATGAAATATATATATTTTTTTATGAAGTTTATTCTCGTTTAAAATTTTATGAAGACAGTTTATTTTAAGTTTGTACCATATATAGTGTTCCTTGTATAATTATGTTCCAACCTAGTGGAGGTTTATATCTCTTTTGGTTGAGAATTGAAAAAAATGTAATAAATTGTATAGGCGCTGCAGTGTTTCTTTATGTGAAGTGCCATAAAATGCTCGATGTGATCATTCGTGTCTAATGTCAAATCCAATTTCAAGCAAGTGTTGCTGAGACTTATTCGAAGTTACTCTGGAGTTAGGTTGTATATGAGAATCATGAAGAAGGTAGTTCTGATAGCGACATTGATTTATTGTTTTAAGTACCGTATACTGAAACAATAACATTCCGAGGCGAATTTAGAAAGTTTTAGATAAAAAGTATTTAGGCCCTATTAAAGTTTTCATAGGTTTGTTTTAACATCGGCTTGTGTTCTTACTAATGTAACTTTCATTCTAATTAAAGAGAGATTTGTCATTGAAGATTCTATAACAGGCCCTTAAAATTATTGCTATAGATCGACTACAATGTATGGTATTTAATACATTTAAATCAAATTTAGATCGATCATAATATTTAATATTTTGATGTTAGCTGGTGATTAATTATAAAAACAGTTTTCAGTTTTTTATCTGATATCTCTTTGTGCGCCGACTATTTCTTAATAAAATATACTGCGTATTGTCCAGAGTCGACTTTTTTTTCAAGCAAGTGTTGCTGAGACTTCTTCGAAGTTACTCTGGAGTTAGGTTGTATATGAGAATCATGAAGAAGGTAGTTCTGATAGTGACATTGATTTATTGTTTTAAGTACCGTATACTGCAACAATATCATTCCGAGGCGAATTTAGGAAGTTTTAGATAAAAAGTATTTAGGCCCTATTAAAGTTTTCATAGGTTTGTTTTAACATCGGCTTGTGTTCTTACTAATGTAACTTTCATTCTAATTAAAGAGAGATTTGTCATTGAAGATTCTATAACAGGCCTTTAAAATTATTGCTATAGATCGACTACAATGTATGTTATTTAGTACATTTAAATCAAATTTAGATCGATCTTAATAATGTGACTTTAAATAGGCCTACATGCTAGCAACTAATTATAGAACATATTTAACATGATGTATTTAATTATGGTGATTAATAAAAACAGTGAAAGATTAACATTTTTCTGTGTATATCATTTTAATTTCTCCAATTTCAAACAAATGACAGTTGATTTTCGTGTAATGTTTGTATTTTAAATGAATATTATGTATCCACTGTTGTCTTCTAATCGGATTAAAATCTGGGCGAATTTTGGCCAATATCGAAAAAAAGTTTGGCCGAATTTGGCCGAGAGATGGCGTGTGTTTGGCCGTGAAGCCTGTCGGCTATCTGGCAACCCTGGTGTAGAGATTGGGAAAACAAGTTTGACACAAAACTGGCAATTACTGTACCTGCACTGTAGACTCTAATAATCCGGAAGCTGTGATGGTCTTCGGGTGATAAATATTTTCATTAAGATAACTTTAGTTTGTGAGGACCACGAAATCGTAAGATTATACATATGTATTTGTTATTCATAGGTAACTTAATGTGTGCCAAAATGTTAATAAATCCTAAGAATAGTGAACGATTTCAGGATCCTAGTGTCCTAGGCCTACTCGATTGAGTAGGTAGGAGACTGCTTTGCATGCTTCGCGATCACTACACACTGCCCAGGCTGCTGCCAACTGAAACGATATGACATGCCTCTTATTACTTAGAATAGTTAGTCTAGGGCCTATGCCCCTATGCCATATGCCTAGTTTTCCTTAACATGTATACGAGTGCATAGTGTAACTAGTTCCAGGCCTAAACTAAAGTAGTTACTGTATAAGTAGGCTGTCCAACCCTATCTTTTCTTAGTACTAGGCCTACTTACTAGGGCCTAGGCCTATAGGCCGCTTAATACTATAGTACTAGGCCTACTACTACTAGGCCTAGGGCCTAATGTAGCTAGGCGTAGAATAGAGTAGAGTACAGGCTTAGCCTAGTAATCCTACTACTACGCCTAGGGTAGGGTAGTACTACCCATCCTAGACCTAGCTTGCCTAGCCAAGGCCTAGACTATCCCTCTAGGCTAGCTAACTATTAGAATTATTAGAGATACCAACAGGGGGATTAAAAATTGAATGCAAAAATGCACTGCGATTTGCATGGACATGGTGTCTGATTGATCAAGATCCTGATTGTCTAAATTAATATATACTTTCTTAGATGATTTCTGGTAGGGGATAGTTTTACCTGTTAATATTTAATGGTTTGTTATGTTTTTCTTAAACCGACATTTGCAATGCTATATTTATCTGTAAATATTTATTAGGCCTATGTTTACAATGACATTTATAAATTATAAGAATACTAGAAATAGTAAGCCACATGAATAAATGACATTAAAGCTTCATTATCCCTTGTTTTTGTGCCACACAATCATGATTCTAACGTGCATTGAATTTATTGTTTTTTACCAGATTTTATCTTGTAAAAGAAAACATCTATACATATTACATGCTGTATATTTTGGAAATATGCATTTGCCATGGTAGAAACTTGAAGTTTAATATGAGGAAGGCAGCATTATTAACCCAACACTAAGTTTGTAAGTATATTTTAACCTGTTTACAGTTGTTATGATTGATTGGTTAATTTACATTCAGAAGAAATATTCAAACTAAAAAAAAAAATATTTCTACCAATTTATATATTATTTTTGTTTTTTATTTATTTTTTGTTCCATTGCTTTAAATTGAGGTGGAATACTATACCTCAAAATGAATCGCTTGGTTCTAATTTTTTTTCTAATTTGATCTCTTTAAGACATACTGTATTCTTTTATTTTATTTTTTAAAATTAATACCAATAAAATACCAAAAAATCAATATAGAGGATTTAAATTATTACTAGTATACATTTGGTAGGTCATCTGAAGGCACTTGTCATCATTTATTTCACCTACATCACAGTCAGTCCATAGAGTGCATACCTTTGCCCTGTGCCTGAATACAGTAATACTGTACACAGGACGTGTATGATGGGCGATTATATTATTTTTTTTTTTATCCTCGAGGGTATCAAATTTCCATGACCTTGTCCATAGGCCTTTTCTTCCAAAAATTTAATGATTTCTTTCTTAAATTATTATGTACTATTCCTCTAAATTTTATGATGATCTATTGCTTAGTTTTTGCATAATCTTGCTAACAGACAGATGGGGTGAATACATAACCTCCTTTTGGTGGAGGTAGTAATAATACAAAGTACATCAATGAGGCAGGATTACCTGTAAAATTTTCAATATAGTTAAAGCTAACTGTAAATAATAGATAATGTGAACTGAAAAAAAAAATAAAATTGAATGTTCCCATTGAAGGTGACTTGCAAATGGAAAGTTAGGAGGAGTTTCTTAAGAAACTTAACACGTTGACTGCCAGACCTTTTTTTACGGTTCCTTCCCTTGTGCCAAAACAAGTTTACATGTACAAACATACTTTTTTGAAATTTTATCTAGTCATATGTCATCAAAATGAAGTGTCTAATAAATTGGCGGGAAAATATTAGGGGGCGAGTATACTCGTCGATGGCACAGTGATAAAACATTTTACTGACTATGCCAAGTGCGAGTTATCTCGTCTGCTTTTTGCATGGGTTGGTATATATTCAAAGGGCGCCCCCACTTGTACTGCTCGAGTATACTACCGGCAACATAACACAACAAACATACATGTCATTTGTACGTTATCGTCTAGGTGTATCTTCCCCGAACTACCAGCTGTTGAGTCTGTGGTTCTACAATGTGTAATAAAGAAGTTATAAACGCTAGAATGAGTATACTCGTTCCTGGCGCCCTCAGCAACACCCTGTGGGCGAGTATACTCGTCGCTGGCAGCCAACGTGTTAAAACCATAGAGCTACCAAGGCTGACAGCATGTACTGTACCGGAATCAAATGTAGGGCCAGACTTAGGCTATTTGTCATCATATACAGTATTTAATTGAATTTGATACTAAACTTTCCAACTAATAAAGTAGAAAGTGTATCTGACACCTTTACATTCTAAAGTCCTGTCCAGACTATCAAATTTTATTTGACAAAACATGTGACATGCCTAAATATGGTCATGTTCTCATCTTATCATGACCAAAATATTATTTTATAGGCACATCATGACTATAATATGGGCATACAACGCTTTTTTGTCAAAAAAAATTAAATTGAGTGGACAGCTTTTACCCACTAAATAAGCTACAGTATTCATAATTGCACAAATAGTAAATCTGAGCTTTGAATTTTTCATTAAAAAAATTCTAGACCTCTGTACATACAGTACCACAGAGGCCTAGGGGTTGGGACTACAGTTATTAATCAAGCAACAAACATCGATTTAGAAAAGTACAGTTTGAGAAAAGAAACAGTTTCCATATTTTTTTTTTATCATTACCTGTATGGTATAACCAAAAAAGTGTGTGTTTCACATTTGTACTATTGATACTTGAACTGGCAACACCATTTTTGGACAAACTAATGAGTTTTAATGACATTTATAGTACTGTAGATTAGTGCATTGACATATACTGAACGTTTAATTTGTTTTCCCTGTGGCTAGGAAAAGCCCAGCTGACTCAACTTGCATAATCTACAGGTTAATATACAGTAAGCACCACATACTGTAAATGTAGTGACAATCTATCTACTGAAATTCTTCATTTTATTTTTTTCATGCCCATTTTATATTCAATGGATCAGTGCGTTTCTATACCCTTTGGACTATTGTTGTTGTATTTTATAATGGGAGAATTGGAGCAGTGATGACCCATAAACCTTTTTCATTCACGTCTTTAATAATATGCAAATGGGAGAATAAAATCAAAATAATACATGCACTTTAGAAAAATGCAACTGGAAAGTAGTTTTTTGTCATGGATATTGGCACTCTGTTGGTACTGTACTTGTTAATTTACTGAATGAAAATATAAACATGGAAATAAATCCAGTAAAACATTTAAGATACAGTGCTATTCATCAACGTAGTGGCAGTTTGGCGCAGCGGTTGAGGTTTGGGTTTTCAATCGTAAGGTCGGGTTTTCGAGTCTCCGTTGTGCAGATTCGCTTGTGTCCTTGGCAAGGCACTTTAGCTACATTGCTTCAGTCCACCCAGCTGTATCAATGGGTGCCAGCAAACTGCTGGGGACTAACCTGCGATGGACTAGTATCCCGTCCAGGGGGAGTACAACTCTCATCCGCTTCACACTACAGAAACTGGGGATAAGCTCCAGCCCTATGAGCCCCAGTGGCTCGGAAAGGATTTACAGTAGTTATTAGTAGTAACTACAGTATATTCATCCAGTTTGTGCACTGTAACTTTTTAGAAATCACAGCTACTGCATTAGCTTTGAAGTTTCCTCATACACATGACCTTGTGAAGTTTAAATGCACTATAATATAAAATTGTTTTAGCATCATGTACATCATGTCTGTACTATGACTGTCATCTCTAAATTGCTGCCTTAATACATAGTAATAGTAGTTAAACCAAATTCATCCTGGACGTTCACATTTCATAAAATCAGTTGAGGGGAATTTTCAAGACATTATAAACTTGTGAACATTTTTGTTTGACAGTATTTTTGCAAAGCTCTCATTTATGTCACTACCTGTCAAAATATTAGGGCCACTTAAACTACCACATAATATGTGTATTTGGCAATCAAACAGTAAACAACACATTCCTATTTTGATCAGCTGATCACGTCACATAGTACTTAATTACATTCAATAAACAGCAGTGAAAGCATATTAATGCATTGAAATAGCAGCCATTTCATGAACAACCATTATTTTTTTTATCAAATGTTTTGCCACATTCAATTACAATTAATTATGGAAATTATTTGTTTTTGATAAAATCAGAAACATAAAACTGCAATTTCAATCATTTTATTTTTATAATTTTTCTTGTTGTTTTCATACATTCTGCTAAAAAAAAAGAACACCATGTACAGTAAATGCAGCACCTCCCGTCTAATTCAAGTAATTTAATAATTTCCCTAGAGGCCCACTTTACTACTATACATTATGGAGAATAATTAAAGAATAATGTTGGATTAAATGAGATGTTTGTCTGATAAATAAATTACCTGGTGATGCTTGTAATTGGCCTCATCATCAAATTTGTAAATTTATAGCTCACAATCTGTTCATGTTTGTGAATATTTAGTCATACTTGGCGGTGAAACAATGTGCTATTGGTGTGTGTTTTGGTAATCCTGGTAAATTAGTATTCATGGCAAGGATATAGTATAAGAACAAGCTCATGTGGAAAATGGGATTTCATTATGCTTCATGTCTTCATAGTCTACTGTAAACTTGCTTAATGGTAAAGTGAAATAAGATTTGCCTGAATAAGCTTTTGTAAATTGCAAGCTTTACAGTAGGCCTGTGCAGCCATCTTGCAAAAAAAATAAATGGTTCACGTATGAAAGGCTTTTGTTGATTTTTGTAAAGGATATAGAAAATAATGTAAGGACAAATTATATGGTAATGAGGGCAAATTAAAAGTAAGAAAAACAATTTTATCCCTAAGATAAAAACTGTATTCCAAATTAGAGTGGAAATAGTGTATCGAAACTTACTGATTCTTGTGAGTAGTATAGTTTTAGTTCACCTTTGACAGTTACACTTTTCTACCAAGTTAAATACAATAGTCCTGTACTTCCCATCCCCCTTCTTAACCTGACCTTTCTACAGTAAACCAACTGGGGACTGTGATGATGACTTCTGCTTTAAAAGTATCTATGAATCTAATAAAGTGCAAAAGGTAGCAAGGGATGTATATGAAGATATTAACATTTAAGAATTGCTTCATTTTGTAGCATCATGTTGAGGTCGTCTTTATTGTTAACTTAGGTTTTCAATACTTAGTTCATCAAAACAGTTTTTTTTTGTGATATACTGTAAGATTACTGATCAATCTCACAAGAAATCCTAAATCTTTAAAATTATCAGTTTCATATCTTCATATACCAAAATGTGTATGAGCTATATTTTGTTTCATTACAGCTTGAACAAACTTAATATTTAATTATATTATTTCATTTTCAGTTGTGTGTACTAAACATAGAAAAGGAAAGAAAACTGGAGTTTTTGTAAAAAGTGAAATTATTTAATAGTGCAAGATGTCCTCAAATAAAAGGTACTGTAAATTGTAGAACATATTTTGTGTATGTCAGTGCTAGTAGTTAAACATAGTACTGTACTATAGTAGTAAAATTTTATTTGAGCATTTTCAAATTATTTTTTTAGCATGACAAAATGTGGATCCTAACACCAGTGGCTGCATGTTTTGCTAAATTTCAAGGTTTCGTGTCAGTAAAAGAACACTGGACAGTATAGTTTTAATAGTTTTTTTTTTATATCAAACAATGGAGGCCACTGTGTATGCCATTTAGCAGCAGATATGGTTACTCAATTTAAGTGCCCCGATTGTCAACACATGCTGTTCTTAGTGTCAGCTGTTGGACTTGCCTTCTCCCCTGGCAGAGCATACCACAAGGAATTGTAAACTCCCATGTCATAACAATAGTGTGCAGTTGTGATACAGGTTCCGTATGCCCTTCTGATGGATGGTGTGCATGCTGTCTTGTAGTATGCAGTAGGCGGGTTTTCAAATTGTTATTATGATCTTGCTACATTATCTTATTGTTTTTATGAAAAAAGATATTTAGTGGTTTGGTATAGTTGGAATGGTTTGGTTTCCCAACCTCGATGTCGGGGTTTCAATCCTTCGTTGTGCATTTCGTTTATGTCCTTAAGACACATTATCTACTGTGTACATTGCTACATTGGAGTAATCTGATGGTGGACCAGCATCTCACCTGCTTCATGCTACAGGAACTAGGGATAAGCTCCAGCACTATGAGCCCTGGGGCTTGGCAAGGATTAAGTAATTATATTAATTAGAAATGTAACAATTATCAAGGAATCTTAAAAATACTGCAGAAATATCATGAAACTGACTATTAAAGCTGAACAACAATGCATTATGATTACTCTACATACATTACTTTGAAGACAACTGTTTAATTGACCTACTGCTTAGGGATGAGAGCTTGTTCAAGGCCTAAGCTTCCTTGATCCCATTTGACAGGTTTATGAGTTTGCTCTGCATTCTTGCCCTTCTCCTTAGTGAAACCTATTATTATAAAATAGTATGCAAGTAGTACTGCGTGTTCAATTGTCATTTGCTGGTTAAAACTAACTTAATTGCTACAAATTATTTTTTATGCATCATCACAATTGTATTATTGTTATTAAATATTCATTCCAAATACGGTTTTTATAATACATAAATTACAATAATGAAAGATCTGTACTATCATTACAATTTTAATGTCTCCATTAAGCAGTGTATCTGTCATACATACTGAATATGCTATGGATATTAACTGTGTATTTAGATGACAGTAGGTGTATATTTTGTCCAGAATAGCTACAGTATGCTTTGTTTTCTTTATTACAATATTATATTATTACTACTGCATTATATTATTACTATTACTATAATGTTATTATTCAACAGAAATGAAAGAAAGTACAGCACTACTACACAACAACAGTAATATTATACAATTAATGAGGGCCCCAATGATATTGTTTTCTTTCAACTAAATGTCTGCATTTTTACCATATTATTATTTAGTAAAATTTTATTACTATATTAATTAGATTTCTCTGTTCTTTTTTAACGTTTTAGTGAATTAAAGAAATTAAGTGAAGAGAGTCTGACAAAGAAACCGGAAGAGGTGTTTGATGTTTTAGAGAAGCTAGGAGAAGGGTAATTATTACCATACAGTATATTTTTTATAATTTTTACAGTTGTGGTTCTAAAAGCAGTCCCTCATACAATATAAACATTTTTAACTATAAAATAATAGCTGTATAGAAAAAAAAATGATTGGTATGGTTGGTGCAGCAGATTTTATTTTGAAGTGTGTTCGAACCCCTTGTCTGTTCCTCTTATGTCCTTGGGCAAAGCACTTTACCTACCGTATGATTGTCTCTTGCCATGCAGGAGTATTTGATAGGTTTTAACACGATTGCACTAATTTCTAGCTGTAATATGAAGTACAACCAAGCTGAATAAACAATATAGACAAAAAGCACTATTTGTTGTTACTTAATTTAGTTTGACTTTTCTTTATCAAATATATTCTCAATTCATCTTTGATGTAATTTTTCCTCCTAATTCAATTTAGGTCATACGGGAGTGTATTCAAAGCAATGCACAAAGAATCAGGGCAAGTGCTTGCCATCAAACAGGTTCCCGTCGACACAGACCTTCAAGAAATAATCAAAGAAATATCTATAATGCAGCAGTGTGATAGTCCATTTGTTGTCAAGTATTATGGTAGCTATTTTAAAAACACAGACTTATGGGTAAATAACTTGTTGTCATATTTTGTCATATTTATTTTATCAATATAAATAATGATATTATGATTTCATTCGAATTCCTGGTTCTGCCACTGACTAAACATTGCCTCTATTTTACTTGTTACAGTATACATTGCAAAACAGATAAAAACAGTAACAGAAATCATTTTGAATGAACATTATTGTAAACATTAACATACCTTGGACAATATTTAACTTTAATTAGTTGATTATTTAAAAATTGATTTATATGTGTATGGCATACTAAACAGTGAGCTGGGCTGGTCAATTCTATTATTTATGAGGGGTTTTCTATAAAGAGAATATCAGTATGTTTCACTAATAGACTACCAACATTACCATTAATTTGTTAACTTTTATTCTTTTTCCTTAAATGTTTTTCTCATAAACTAACAATAATTGTATTATTATGTTAATATTCTTAAATGTTTGTTCTTCTAAACATTAATGATACTATACAGATAATTCAGAAAAACTTTTAAGAATTAGGCACTGATACACATTTATTTAATTTGTTAATTTATGGTATTTTGATACTTATATCTTCTATTTTATCTCCTAGTAATTAGGTATAGAATCAATCATGCTCAATTTACATTTGTTATATCTTGTGTTTTTGTTATTTTAGATTGTTATGGAGTACTGCGGTGCAGGGTCTGTGTCCGACATCATGAGGAGGCGAAATAAAGTAGTATGTATGCAACAATGGCTATATATTTTGTTAAAATCATGACATGATGGATAGTAAAGAAAATAAACAACAGTATACTGTAATTTACTATAAATTATATTATAAGTCAATCGTGACGTCATCACTGCAACTCCCAATGTTATTTGCCTATCCCCCACAGTCCAATCATTTTTTAATTAGATACTTGGCTTGATTTTTTTTAGGTTCGTGTGCAAAAAAATTTCCTCATTTTTTAAAAATTACTCCAAAAATTACTTTCGTAAAAGGAGGTTAATTAGAACCTAAAGAAAGTTACTTAAAATTCAATATTAAGTATGAACAATTAAGGAATTAATTGAATCAATGGATACTCATAAACTAAACAAACTGAAAGTTTAATAGGAATATTCTAGACGTATTTTAAAGACTCAAGGAATAAAATTTGGTGTAGGCCTATGGCAGGTAGGCAGGGAGGCCGCCGAGGCCTCCTCTCCGGGTCGTAGCCTAGCCTAGTTATGAATCATCGCACAATTTTACCTGTCTGCACCATCCAAAAAGTGACTACTGTATTCTCTCTCAAATGCTTTAAGGAATGATTATTGCTTTGACGAGTGTCTATTAAAATAACATTTACAAACAAGTTCTTCGGTAGTATTGTGTAACGTCACTACTTCTGTGAGTAGTCAGTTTTAACGTTAGTACCCATCATGCAACGCGATAGCTCTGCCCCTTTTGTAAACAAATCGAAATACACATGTGCAAACCTGTAACTAACATACTGTACTGTACGTCGAGCACATAAATCTTGAAATTAACATACTCTGCAATGCAAGATGAATAAATTATGACGTCATCCGTTAACGTTAAGGTTAACCTTGTGCGGCGACAACTACCTATTGAGTTAACGCGCACGTTGCAGGAGCACAAATCAGCATACGCACAGCTAAATGTAAATATGCACACTGTACTGTATACTGATCATATCAATATAGCAAGCGATGACTGCTACAACAGTTGCTTATCAAATCTCAGATTAAAAGACGGCGATCGACTTATAAAGCAGTTAGTAGAGCATGTATTGTACACTAGCGGAAAGCTATACTTTCAAAAATTTTGTTTGGTCTTTGCAGTCCCTCAGGAAATTTTTTCAAGCATTAAATCTAACCTTCGTATAATAATTTTCCTATAGTGTACTATGCGGAGCTCTATTAATTGCTTATTTTAAATTATTGTTACATTCAGTGTGGCTTGGGGTACTGATAATGGTAGTGGCATTGACAATGATAACTTCAAAAATATGTATATATATTTTTAATATATTTTACAATTAGATATATAAAAAGAATTCAGTGACAGTTACCAACACTTGTCTGGGGTACTATAGCAAACATTTTAATGTACATGTTTATTTATAATTAATAGAGTTCAGTAATTTTTGATTATTTTCAGTATTTAAATTAATTTCCTTGAAATCCTATTTCTTTCATTGACACAGCTAACAGAAGGAGAAATAGCAACAATACTGCAATATACACTAAAAGGATTAGAATACCTCCACTTCATGCGGAAAATTCATAGAGATATCAAAGCTGGTAATATCTTACTAAACACAGAGGGTCATGCTAAACTTGCAGACTTTGGAGTTGCAGGGCAGCTTACGGTAAAAAAATGTCCCTTCCTCTTTCTTTTCCACATTCCTCGATTTACAGAAGTTAAATTTGAACGTCGTATGATACAGTATGTGTTTGCTTGATTTTTAACCTGATATGTTCTTTAATTAGTTAACAAGTGGAAAATGTTGTTTGTTCTCGTTGTGGATACTGTAGGTACCACAACATTTTAGTTTCAGTCAGAATAGTTTTGATGATATTAATGATATTTCAAGATCATTAATTGGAGGAAGTGAAAGGAAAGCTTGAACATGGTTAGTGCTTGAGGTTGGGAGCGAGATGTTGGAGGAAGCACACCCTTTAGTGATAGCAGCTTTGTCTCTCCTTAACTATGCACTTTCATGTTGTTTATATGTAATACATTTTTGTGCTGCTAGAAATAGAATATATATGGCATACTTTCCTAATAATAATAATTGTTTTCTTAGGACACAATGGCCAAGCGCAACACTGTTATAGGTACACCTTTCTGGATGGCGCCAGAAGTTATTCAAGAAATAGGTTACGACTGTAAAGCAGACATTTGGTCACTTGGTATAACAGCATTAGAAATGGCAGAAGGGAAACCACCCTATGCAGATATCCATCCAATGAGAGTAAGTAAATTCAAATAAAGTCATAGGTTCAAAAGAGTTTTCATCAAATATGATGAGTAAGTCAAATAAATAACTAATCAAAAACATGGGTTTATATTTTTGATTTGGATAATTCACCAATAGAATTTGGCATATGACGTGGAATTTCAACCAATCAAAAACATGTATTGAAAAAGGGTAATGACATTTGTATAATAGTCAGTGATTTGATAATTATTAATTTTTTTGGACATATTTTTGGTTAACAGGCAATATTTATGATCCCGACAAAACCACCACCAGCATTCCGCAATCCAGAGAAATGGACGGAAGAATTTACAGATTTTATAAGCAAATGTTTGATTAAAGATCCAGAAGAAAGGGCAACGGCTACAGAACTACTTCAGGTATGCTGTAAAATATTTAAGGATCAAGAAGTGTATTAAATTATAAGGATTTTTCCACTTTAATATTTATTATTATTGTTATTAATTTAACTATTATTAATGCAATTAATATATTGATATAATAATACTCCTACTGTGATTTTCATATCTTAAAAAACATAAAATTTCATCTTCCTACACTTGGAAACTGATTTTACTGCATGTTGTACTTGGTAAGTTTGTGATGACTACAGTACCTGTTTGAGGCTGCCAATTGAGTCTATTTATGTACACTTCAAGAAATTTCAAAGAAAAGCCTTTAATAATGATGCTCCACAAATTTTGTATTCCTTGTTGTTTTACCACGTATACTTTGTGACTGGGTGATATTTTATGTCTTTTTAAATATATGAAAACAAATTTACATTGCCTATTTTGTGAAATGTTCTTTATTTTTCGATTTTAATGATAATTGTATTTAAAATTATTTTTAAGCATGCATTTATCTCAAGTGCTGGACCGGTCAGTATATTGCGTGACATGATCATTGAAGCTAATAATATCCGAGAAGATGAAAAATTACGGCATCAACAAATGTTACAGAATCCTAGTCTTTATGTATCTTCGGTAAGTCTTAAGGCAACATTTATTTCTTATTTTGTTGGTGTTCCTTGATATATTTCACGCTAAAAGAATCCAAACCAATCCTGTCTAAACCAACTTCACAGAGATATGCAACTGGTTCTTATTCTGCTGTCAAAGACGTAGGACGTTAATCCCAATTCCATCTATCTAAACACATCCTTGACTATTTGCTTTACAGGATGAGGATGATGATGAAGATGATGCTGTTATCGATGGAACGATGATCAAGAGGCCGAGCGGAGATGAGGGAGTTGCAATCGCGGATGTTGATTCCGACACGTTCATTGCCCATAGTGATGCGAACACGATGATTGAATTGGAATCCAGTATGGGAACAATGGTGATCAATTCTGACGAGGAAGATGAGACAGACTACCTTGAGAATATGGATGATACTATGAAAAGTAAGTATTCGTCTTCGTATTTGTAAATGTAAAGAGAATTTACATTATGCTCCTAGTGACCTGTGGCGCTGTGGCAGTGACGTGTCTACCATAGTCAGTACACCAGGAGACAATCCACTACTCTTTATCAAATAATAAAATCAATTTTTTGTCATACATCTCTGCTATTAGCACGATGCGGGACCATTGGCTTAACATCCTATTAATTAATTAGAGCAAATGATGCAGGTGTTAAACTGGGCTTTTCCATGGGATCTGATGTCGTATTGATAATCAATAATAATGCTTTCATATTTTGTATTGTGCCTTTTTTCTGTTCACCTTTTAATAAAATCAAATTGAGTTTGATGAGGTATTTTAATATATTATTTTGCTTTCCAGTCCCCATGATTATCATTCAATATTATATAATGTTTTCCATTTGACAAAAACAACTCCCATTGACAAGCCGCAAAGAAATGTTTATGATGCTAAATGCGGGTACTCACTGTCGTACTATCGTTGTACGATGGATACAACTCGACACAATGCTGTCTGCTGATTATCAGTGGCAGCCTAAACGGACCGTCATGAAAATGATCCGTTGCACACACGACGTGGCTTTGCGTTCTTTATAAACCGTCGGGCGCAATGAGTACTTGCCTTAAGAAACGTTGTGCGAAACTAATAACCTTGTAAACAATATTGATTTTTTCTTAGAATTTGATACAAACCCTTCAGCAAATAAAGAATATCGTCCATTATTCATGGAACATTTTGATCAACTTGATGCCAAAAAGCAAGCATCAAAATCAGAGAAATCTCCTGCTGAGAGTAATGATGTTGCTGCACCACCAACAGTGCCTGCGGAAGTGACACCGCCAGTGCTTCCTGTTCCTGCTGTCCCAGTCACAGAAGACATCACTCCACCACAAATCATACCTGTACAGTACCAGAGACCTTACCCAGATCAAGATTATGAATTTGTGAGTAGTTATGATACTGATCATTATTTTTTTTTCAATTCAATTCGAAAAAACATTTATTAGCTTCCTTTGTAGCATACATATACAAAATAAAGTTTTTATGGCTATAAATATAAAGAAAACGGCATACAAAAGGAAGAAGGCAAATGCCTGAGAAGATAAGAAATGTTGTGCTGGGCCAGCCTAATGAAACAACAAACTCACAGGGGAAAAAAAAAAGAAACAGAGCAGGACGAGCAAGACAGACGAACGAATAAACGATGACAAAACAGGAACGAGAAAAACAAACAAGAAAGCCAACACGAGACCGTCAGTACAGGGGAAATCAAGAGAAAAAGAAAAACCGTGGAAAAGATAATCGAAAAGTGGGATTAAAAGATAATATTTTAGTAATTTGAAATGAAGTGTTTTTTAAGTTTGATGATCATGATGGTGATTATGATGATGGCATGATCATGATGATAATGATTACATTGATACTTTTTAAGTTGATACATTAGGATATTTTAGGCCAGTTGTTACAATTTCACCAGAATATTATTCCAAGAAAGATGGTTACCCATAAACCCAATAGGCATAGGCCTGTAGTTGATAAGAAATCCTGATCTTTTTTGCCTTACATTGCTGATGCTATCGATGCATTGTCATGACTAAAAAAATGGTTACGTTAACTACTGTCTCATTGTTACTGAATGTTGTAATTTTATTGCAGATAAAACAATTATCATACGATGAGTTACACAAAAGACTAGCAGACTTAGACCCAGAAATGGAAAGAGAAATAGAAGAATTACGACTCCGGTACCAAGAGAAACGACGTCCAATTCTGGAAGCAATGGACATTAAACGAAAAAGGCAACAGAATTTTTAGCATATGCACTCTCTCTCATAGCTACCAATGCCCAGTCATGTAGACTGGCTTATTTCATATGCAGGAAATTTGTCTAACAGGAGACTGATTTTATACCTAGATGTAATGGAATTTCTGTACTGACTGTGGTATACTGTATGCTACCCCTTCAATCACCAATGAGGTGTGATTAAATACATATCAGCCTAAAACTGCAAGCAGTTGGTGGTACCATTCCCCACATACAACAAAATCAGGGCAATCCATAGAAACTCTGTTGCTGTCCAACACTCTTCATAACCAGGATTGTGGGCTTATACCATTCAGACAAATGCAAGTCGTTCTGGTACCTGAGTTATTATTAGGGATTATTTTACCTAGTAATACAGTACATTGCTAGCATCCATTTTTTTTTTATATGGAATGATAAAAACTTATTGGATTATACCATCAGGCCATAACAATACTAGCTGTTGCTGTTAGGGCTGATAAATTAGTTCGCACAAAAAACATCAAAAGATAGCTTCTATTTATTATATTTTTAGTTTATGGTTAAAACATATTCGTATTGTATTTGGTATATTATTTATTTTTAAATTGCAAATAAAGAAAATTCTTACAAAGATCTGGAGGCAGAAGAGACATGGAGAACTGTCAAAATTTAAAATTGCAATATTTAAACAGATAGTAAAATGATGATCATAACCCTATGGTCATACTTTTGAGTGCCTCCTACTTGTAAGATCCTGGATTCACCCAAAATGCTGTAACATAACATAATTGAATCAACCAAATTTAATTTCACTCTCTATTTGTAGATAAATATCTTGTACAGCATGAGTTGTTGCAGCGCCTACTAAATTAAATATATTTATACAAATGCGATTTTGTAATTATATTATTTTTAAATAACAATCATATATAGTAGGTCTGAATTTGTTCATAGTTAATAATGCTTATAAAGAATGTTCAGCACTTTTTTTATTTGATAAAATTAAATAATAAATTGTTCTTGTGCATGTTAGCTTGGTTGTGATAATACTTAATAAACATTGAGGGGAGGTAAAATGTATATAAAATACTTTTATAAATGACCTTTGAACCTGGATTTGCTAATATTTGTAACAAGCTGACACCGTAAATTATGGTAACCTTCTGGTAACAGAAAAATTATTTTTTAAATGTCCTCAAAATTGCTCTTCAGTCATTTTTCAGGATGTATATTCCTCCTAGGCTTATTATATGAACCTTTGTTAAAATATTTTCTTAATTAACTGTACAGACTTCATTGAACAAAATTATAAATTTATTGTAGGGATAAGGCAGCGTAATATCATTTCCTGGTATTTTGGTAATTGTGACAGATCTACATTTAGGCAGAGCCAGTTGTGGCTCCAGCAATACCTCTTCCAAAAGTAGTACCTCCCTTCGCTTCGCTTCAGGAGGTAGTCAAAATCATCCAACACTTCTGGAAGTAGAATTCACTACTTCACCTCAAACTGTGTTGTATTTGTTTAATATTTATTTAATATATACAAATGGATAGAATATATTGAATAGTGTTACACTCTGTAAATACTATCAAATGGTCTGGCAAATATCTGAGATTTGTACATATATGGGCATGATGATGTCATACCTAAATATGGACAACAACTTGATAGTGTGAATAGAGCTGTAGGAATTGCTGTAAAGCCCTGTCCAGACTATCAAATTTGATTTGACAAAAACATGTGGCATGCCTAAATATGGTCATGATGACATCACATCATGACCAAATATGAGGTGAAACGGTTAAGTTGTCGCACAGGCCAGTATTGAGTAAATGAGCTATAAAATATGTGAGCTCAAAAAATTGCATAAAAATCCAAATTTGTTTTTCACTACAGATCAACAGTTTAATGTCTTATTAATCATGTACCAAAGTATTAGTTCTTGAAGTGGTCAACAAATTGTTTATTTAATGTTATTTTGATAGTTCATTCTATTAAACAATGTATGCACAAATAGCTTCGAAAGGCAATTACTCAAAATCGTGTTTATCTTGATTCTAAAGTGTACTGTACCTTCACTTTCCAATAACTTACATGTATGCTTGAAATGTGCTATTTCAATAAATGACCCCTCATTTTAAAGATCACATACTTAATGTATCTGAAAATACCAATAACTTGAATTTCAATTTTTGCTACAACTTAGCCATTTTGCCACAACATGCCTCATATAAGCACATCATGAATATATATGGTCACATCATGACCATATATAGGCACATCATGACTATATATGGGCATACAATATTTTTTTTGTCAAAGAAAATGTGATAGTCTTGAAAGAGCTTAACATCTGATAGCTACAATCGGTTGTCGTGATACATTAACTTGAGATTGTTTTATTGATGATTTAAATTTTGTCAATTTTTGAAATCATAAAGAGCAGTCTATTTTCAGCACTAAGTTAGTGTAGACGTTGAAATGCATTTATTTAAAGCAATGACTGATATCAGTTTGATATTTACCTTGTTATAAGTTGAACATTTAATATCCCTACTATATTGATTTGTTATAGAATGTTTCCAAGATGTACAGTTCAGTGGAGCTTCTGTTATGCACCACCCCTTTGATATTGTATTGTTGCAAAGGTCCTTTGTTAACCACATGTTGGTGGGACATGACTATTTTACTCCGTGGCTAAAGATGGGGCTGGGGGCCATGTGGCTTTCTGAGAGTGGGGGCCTATTGGGTCCTGGTTGGTAGTTCCATTGTTGGATTTTATATGTGCTCATTTTTAATTATGTTTTTCATTGCATTCTAAATGTTTTTATTGACAAAATAATATGTTGATGTGAGTGGCGAATCCAGGGATGTTTAATAGGGCCCAGGGAGAGGTTTTCACTGACAAAGGGTCAGTTCCACCTCAGACCCACCATGGTTGGGGCTGAAGTTATATAATTTATGAATACGGCGCCTCTAAATGGCCGGAAATGGCACTCACAGACTATAAATTATAAAATGTAGTGGCCTCTAAAATTCGCGGCCACTGGATATAATATGATATACAGTCGATTTCAGAGACACATTATGCTCTTATGTATCAACAAAGCCCTTTTGGGTCTGGGTGCTAGATCGAGGACCATATGTGGTTAGGGGTCACCTTTTCAGGGCCTCTATGGGTCGGGGGCCCTGCGGACTGCCGCATGAGAGCGCATAAGCGTTACGCCACTGATTTTACTGGAACAAGTGCATATTTCTAGCTTTGTTCTCATTGGTCAGTTGTATGATTGACACACCAGAAAGGTCCATTGTATTGTCATCCATTCATCTCTGTTAACCACGTGATTGATATCTGAAATCATATATTGGTCTCTGCCTATGAATGTTCTGTAATGTTTGTATTATAATAATATTACTTATGATATTCAAACTCGATTTAGCACTTATTATTTCTTTACTTTCCTGTTCAATTTGAATGCACTCCCATGGAACAGAGAGTACGTAGTTAACAGTGCCCAGTCAGGTCTTATTTCATATGCAGGCAATGTAACCAAACTAGATTTAATTTCTCTGCCAGTTGTTGCTCTGACGCTTCCGTTTTCGCTGCCGCTACCAAGCGCCGTTGCCACTGCGGCTGTGACTCCGACCGCGATGCTGCTTTTGTTGAGGTACTTAACAGATAGAAAGTGCTACCATGAGAATACCAAGACCATTAGTGTGGATAACCTTAATACCACTGAACATTACAGTAAAGGACGAACCGATATTCAATCGTATTTACGGGCAGATAAAAAGAATGGGCTAGCCACTATTATATCGTGTGGACTGGACTCTTTGCTAAACTCTTGCTCTCATAGTATCATTATCATCATCGCCGTTATCTTCATCAATATTCGAATATTTTCATCTGGTTTGCCTATAGCTCTAGAACTCTTTTATCATGTTAACATCGACGAAAGCTCGCAAGTTTACATTCATTGTACTTGGTTTATTATCGATATAACAATTTCACATCATCTTCATTATCATAACCGTCATGATTATCATCCTCATTCTTTTTATATGGCACTTGTATTTTATGAAAATAAAGCAAGTTTGTATCAAACAATATAAACAGGCCTAATACAATGAAGTTTAGTTAGGCCTATAGTTACAACAAATGGAAAGAAGCAATCCTGTTTAGTTTCGTGGTAAAACATATTTCCTTTTTCAGCGATTGATTGAAAAGATAAATAAATGTACATATGAATCAATGAATGATAATGTAGTATTTCAGTGTCAGTTTGCGTTATCAAAAGCTTTAAAATCTAAATACAGACATCATATTCTGGATAGGCCTATACGTTGTCAACCATGCGTTTATTAATGATATTAAAATCGATTAGTAAAATGTAGGCCTACGCACGCAATAATATGATAGGCCTATATATATTTATTATATAGTATTTCGCGTAAGATTATATCTTAACTATTATTCTCTATATACGATATGTTACTGTCCTTCTGCAAGAGCTTTCATAGACACCGCCTTTTCCTTGTTTTTCTGTGGATTAAAAAAGAGTTCGACATTTGAATTTTCATTATGTGTGAAAAGCTATTAGGCCTATATTTAAAATGTTGTCTCGATCCGGTAATTGGTTGATGTAATGTTGTATGCACTTCGGCGTCATCCTAATCATTAACACACTAATCATCATCATAATTACCCTCATAATCCTCATCATCGTAATCCGCATCATCGTAATCCTCATCATCGTAATCCGCATAATCATTAATATATTAGGCCTACTATTATCAACATCATCATATTTATTATCATTTTCATACAAACGGGTTGATTTTGAACTGATGGAAAATACTACCATGTTGATGTGGTACTTCACATAGGCCTATAGGCCTGTAATTATTATACATAGGCCGGACTTCGTTTCATTAGTAGGCCTATATATTTAATAGGTACAATAAGGTACGGTAAGTCATACTAATATGCATGCAATTTATGTATTAGGTGTGTTTGATGTGTGTTTTTAACTGCTTTTCGGCAGACTACTGGCACTATTAAAGTCAAGTTGGATATGAAAAGTACCGTACTGAAATTGGCAGGACCATGGATGAAATTCTCACTTTCGTTCTACTCCAGTTATTAGTGATCTACTGAATAGTACTAATTACAGTGATAATTTTACCTCAAAACGATCGGGGTTTATGCTACAATAGGTGCACATTGAGAGGACAACTGCTAAAAGTTTCAACCCAACGAACAGACCGATGAATGAGTAGCGATATCGCTCAAGATCGTAGACGAGACACGCTCCTCCACGACTACACGATTCTTGGTGGATCAAACAAGTGCTGGAAATAGTGGCGCCGAAATAAATCGGGGCAGGAAAGAAGCCTAGACGAAACAAAAATCATCTTGGATGAAATGAAAAATATTTACGGTGGGAGTCGAACCTGTGACTCACTGTTGTCATAGGGAATTCTCTCTGACTTGCCATTTGAGATACATCTTGACTCCAGATATCTTTGATTGAATCGGATCTGTGACACTCGCCTTGCTTGACAGCGAGAGATTGCAAGTTCGAATCCTGTTTTGGATTAATTATTAATTTGTTTAAGCTAGTAAAGAAACAAATGATAATCTTCAGAAACGTAGCTCTTCAACGAAGAACTTACCAATCGTTTTTCTGAAAAAAAAACATGCTCTCGGGATTCGAATTTGCGACATATATATGCTATCAAGGCAAGCGTCTTAATACTATTAAAAGTTTCAAATTAAGGCACGAATTTTTAAGACAATTAAGATATGCAATATTAAGTGAAAAAAAAACAAACTAACTGGGTCGCAGCGAATTTTAAAAACGGGATTTCAATGCTTGTATTAGTTGCCGTAATTTCATTCAAATTAACTCAGAAACACACTATACTGTATTTTCTGTGTTGCTTTATATTGAAAGTAAAAGTTCACAAACGGAATTTACAGCTTAAAAACGTTTAGTTTAGTTTTTTTTTCTTAAAGTATGTTCACTTTTAACTTTCCCTCGTGTTTTTCTTCATCATTTTGAAAAAGCATAATAAAAAAAAAACGTACCTAGCACTCTACCTACAACACCGCCAAAAGCAACTGCCAGGGCACGGTCACTTGATTCAACACATCTGTAAAAACGAAGTTTGGAATATGAAATGATTTTTGACCTCCAAAATGTGCATTGTTCGTTTTCCCAGCTTGAAATTATATTATCGAATAATTCTTATTAATGTGGAGCTAGTGTAGCTATGTGGTTTTATTATATTTGTGCGTCTTCCAATTCCAGGTCCTTAAATCCTGTTTTGACTATTAAAACCAAATAACTTTTTGGCTTAGAGCATCACAGGCTTACTGCCTTTCTATCCTATAATTAACAAATGTAGGCTACTTTCCTCTTTCAGTTGGTTTAGTAAAATATGAAAATAGTATACACTAAGTTAAACGTAGTCACCTCAACATTAGCATTATAGCCGGATTAGGTCTCATAGAAACAAACACTGATATTACCAGCACAATCAAGACAAGCGGAATAAGTTTATCACAGGTCCAGTCGCATGATCCTAGGGTGGCAATTCCGCCTTCAATCAACCAGTTTGTAGTGTTCCATTCATCAGTAGTGGCTATACAGCTGCACCCGATATAAATCTATAATAAATTCTATAAAACATTTTTAATGCCCCAGAAATATAATTTATTTAGCATACGTTGAGTGACAAAAGTAAATTTAATAGGTCTCAGCCAATGCCTCGTGTTACAGTGGAAGCGCCAGGATTTGTCCGACTTTAATCAATTTAAAACTTGGGGGTGGGGGGGGGGGGGGAGTGGATGTGGAGTAAAGTACTATATACCATGGATTAAAGAATAAATTCTTTACCCCATGATTACACAAATGGCAGCCCGGATAGATATTATAGATAAAGAGAGCGGTTGTGATTCGGGTTTTAAGAGTGCATTTCGCTTAGGTTATGTCTTTGGGAAAGACCTGTTATCCCATTCTACTACAGTACCGGTACTCTACTCCTAGGAAACTTTAGGATTATGTAATAGGCTAATGTATGTATACAGTTGACAGTAAAAAAGTTTCTTAATGATGAATATTAAATGTATGAATGGGTACACAGTGGGTACTGCTGATTAGGAAACATATATGGAAATAAAATAAGAGTTATAATAATAATAATATTTATTTGGCAATCATCAAGAACAATTATAGCCTGGAGTGACAATAGGCACAAGCCCAAACAGATACTGCACTCACTCTACCTTATAAATAAAGGAACTGTACACCAATCAAGTTTTGAAATTTAAAAAAAAAATAAATAAAAGCACTGGAAACTAAAAATTACAAAGAAAATACAAATAAAGTACAACTAATATAATGAAATGTAGTACTTAGTTAGAACTAAGAACTTAGATGAGATTGATGAAGGATTTTGAATTACAGGTAGTAATTGTTCCCATAGCCTATGGAAGGATACAGAAACAAAATTCAGAAATGTCACTTTTCGCATATGATCATACGTATGATCACACACGTTATTTACCGTATCGTTGGTGGATAGCCGTAATTCATTTAGATCTGTCATACCGTCTCTCCATACATCAGTACATCCAGCATGACAAGCACTACTATACGTGATTCCGTCAGAACCACACACAGGTCTATAATAGTTCTCCGGGCATGCGCAGTTGGAATTGCAGGAGTTGTTTAAGTTTGGTAACAACCTGATAGATAATAACAATGATGTATTTTTAATAAATAATAATAATAATACAATATAATGTAACGACCTGGAAGATAACAATGAAACAAAAATGACATTTTTTTAAACATGGCCCAGTACTCTTAATAACCCATGCTCTAATTGAACCCAATATTACGGTAAATTCTGGATTGTGCATTATGTTCAAAAGATGTTAAATGATAACAATTACTACCAATTTAGCTACAAATAAACTGATCTCAAATCAACCAAAATGTTTACATTTTAAATAGGTATAATTAGGAATGAGTCAACACGCGATTCTGCTTCCTTTAAATTTCATGAAACTATAGTGGTAACATCGTAGCTGGCAAACTGCCTAAGCTTTACAAGTACTCACCCTTGGCTAGATGAAGAATTGTAATGTGTTGTAACACCAGCAAGCGCTGGATTAGAGCATCCGATGAATAAAAGAGAAATGGCGAAAAGAAAAGTACTTGTAGCAATGGCTACCAACATTCTGCCAAGCCCAAATTGAGTTAAGTTGAATTTCTTAATACAGAAGCTACTCAGTATATTACTAAACACAGTTCCTGGTAAGTTTATTAAACCTATAAGAGAAGAAAACACAGATATACGTAGGCCTATTAGGAGGCATGCATTCATTCAACGATATTGTCTTGATGAGTAATTTGACTCTCTGGATTAAGTTTTTCAGCACACCAATACGAACTTGAATTGATTATTGAATTCACTCACACTAGAATACGGTAATATTACTTTTTAAAATTAAATTCCTCACCACTTTTTAAAATATCCTCTCTTTACCGTAAAACGGTAAAGAAGAGGTGTATGCGAGACAAAACATCATCTTAAGTACTGTCTCTTATACACATCTAGATGTGTATAAGAGACAGTACTACTACTAATAGTAATAATAATAATAACAATGATGATGATGACGATAGTAATAATTGATATTAATATTAATAACGATAAAAAGTGAAGAAAATTGTGCTAAATGCGAAAAAAGTTGTGATTTGTTGATCATAATATAGTATATATAGTTAAAGCTTAAGTAAACTATAATTAGGCCTAAGTCGTCCTGGATATTAAGTAGATCCCTGATAAAAGATCATGAGAAATGTGTTGGCGTTTCATTTTGACTATAATGGTAATGTGATGATGATGAATTTTACTATATAAAAGTGTCATTTCCGGCCATCTCGAGAGGTCCTATTTCCTCAAATTTTCTCACCTCAGCCCCAGCCATGGTGGGGCCGAGGTGGTTGTGAAATCATGTTTTTGAAGTAGGCTTATGTAAAATACATACTCAAAGACAATGTTTTTAAGCTTTGTTCTCTATGGGATACACACATACATTAATAAGATCTCTATGGTTGTCAAAAATCGCTGATAAATGATCATGAGAATTTTTTTTGGCGCTTCATTTTGACTAATGGTGATGTGATGATGATGAATTTTACTAAAAGTGTCATTTCTGGTACTATTTCCTCAAATTTTCTCACCTCAGCTCCAACCATTGTGGGGCTGAGGTGGGTGTCGACTCACAAAATGCCCTCCCCCTCCACCTTTCAAAACAGATCTGTGCCCTTCCCTGGGTATGACATTAAACTCCATCGAGTCGGCTCCTGATGTATGTCTTTGACTGCTGTTTGTTTTTAGGATGTTATCTGGTTTCTCATCTACGGTACATTTTTCGTGATTATGACTATTCTGGATAAAGAATGTTTAGAGCAGAGGTGGATACAAGCCCCCACTCCCCACTCTTCATTTTTTTAAGGAAAAAAAAAAGAAAAATGTATTCAAATTGAAGTTCGAGAGTATATTCAAATTGAAGTGCGAGAGTGTAATTTCCGGCCATCTAGAGATGCCCTAATCATAAATTTTCTTACCTCAGCCCCAACAATGGTGGGGTTGAGGTGGGTGGTTCTTCGGTCTGTGAAAGTCCCTCACTGCTTCACCTCTCTTTCGAATTCCTGGATCTGACACTGTTGATTTTTATTATATAATTATTTTTGTGCTTATTTATAATGCGTCTATTGCAATTTTCACTTTATTCTCTTAAACAGTCCGAAGAACGTTCAGAGTGCGTTACTTTACAGGGGGATTCGCCACCCTTGACCCCGCCGGGGTCATACGTAATTCGCATAACGGCCCCCCCCCCCACTTTCAAAATCCTGGCTACGTCCCTGCACATAATAAATCACACTTTCACAACATGTACCTTAAATTAGCGAAGGTGACGCTCGTTTTCAAAGATGAAGAAACTACATACCCAGTAACTAGTACCGTATATACCGAACCATAAATGAGGAACATTTTCAAATTCATGATTAGTTAAACAGTAACAGATTAAGTGTGTTTCAAAGTTGGAATTTATGTTAATCGGTTCAAGTAAAAGACTATCAAATACTAAAAATAAAGCAAATCTGTAAATATAGATAACATTAAAGTGCCGCAGCATGAGAAAATATTTTATATACGCATGCAGTAAGCATCTTAGAGTCAAAGTAAATTAAAATGGAAAAATGACATTAAAGGCATCCTTGAAAATACCCTGGAAGGACTGGGTGTGCTCGGAAGATGCAGCTATTACTTTCCTTAAATCATTTTGAAAGCAGTCTGGGCAAACTGTGCTCAAACTTCCCTAAACAGGATACAGATTATACAAAATAGAACGAAATTTTAAATGGGACACACCAGAGGTATTGCCGAAGGTAAATTGGTGTTCTCTTTCAGACCAAGGTGTATTAATGTTTTATGCTTATTTATAAAGTAATTAAAGGACAACATGCTCCATTATATTTAAATAATTTCTTTACATACAATAATTTTATTTATAATTTTAGACGGAGCGACACCAATCTGTTAATTCCTCTGTCACATATTTACTACAAAAACAACGATTTTCATATCGAGGAGCGACCATACCATATAGAATAGCCTCAATATAAATATTCATAATCTACCAACAGTTTTCGACAAATATTTAAATAGCCTACTTTTAAAATGATGATTACAGTAAGTACAGTATACACGAGCGTGTAAACTATATACTTATTTTCGTGAATACTGTTTATAATTTTATATAAACACGTTTTTATGTATAACATTAAAATTAATTGTTATTAATAATAGTAATAATAATAATCATAATCATAAAATAATAACAATAAACAATAATAGTATTAAATATTACTATTATTATTAAATATTATTAAGTAAAATAATACGTATGGTACTTGCCATTCAAATATTCGTGGATGTTTCTTTGCTGAATACTTCCAGGTCTAACAAATGTGATGAATTGTAATCGACAAACCAAATACTGTTAACTGTACAGTAAAAGTCTTTGGTCAAGCCAAGCAACTGTACAGTTAAACGTCATGATCAAACAATTCGTAGCTGACTGCTTTTGTTGCGTTATAATCTATTGTAAATCATCGTGATTATAAGTAAACTTTAATAACATATCCATACAGAGAAAGGTTATGCGATGTTTGAACTGTGAAATAACACTTTTGGATATATAAACATATGAACTTCCGTTGAAGGGATTATTAGGAAAGTTTTAAGTAGACCTAAAAAGTAAAAGGATATAAGATAAGGAAACATGTGATCTGGTATATAAATACTTTTCGTGCTTTGTGATACTGCGTTTAAAGTGAGCCTTATGAATACTTCCAGTGTTATATGATTCGTGTAGAGGCTAATGTATCACTAATTAAATTATAAAAATCATTATTGAACATTTTGTATTAGCCCTCTATGCGCTTATCACATTATACCATAGTCTTTGTTTGAGCCTACCAAGTACCGACTTATACTTCTGGGTGGAGATGAATAATGTACAAGTCCTTGATGCGGATTGTCCCAGTACGCAAGTGAAATTCACAGCGAAGGTTGAAAGCTCTGATCACAATCCCGAGCTAAAGAGGAGGTCTTCGTTTCAAAATGATTGTTGTAAGTATTAGCAGGTATTGGGAATTGCTATTATAAAACAATAGGACCATTGAACACATTTTGAATCATTTTACGGTAAATTTTGTTTAATAAAAGAAAAAAAAACACCGATATTTTTTAAAGAAAATCAAAGTATATCGAGATGGGCTTCTTTTCAAGGATTAAGCCCATTGTACTTCTTTTCAAAGTTTTATTGAATGATTTTATCAAGATAATTTCTGTCCATCTTGTCTGCTCTTAGTGTGCACTGTGCACAATTTAAGCATATATCTAATTTAATTAAATGGAAAATAACAATTATAACATAAGGTATACTAACAAAACATGCACTCGTTTATTGACTTGGCATTTACTGGTGAACAATTCAACATAATGGAAAAACAAATAATAATAATAATAATAATAATAATAATAATAATAATAATAATAATAATAATAATAATGATAAAAATAATAATAATAATAATAATAATAATAATAATAAATAATAATAATAATAATAGGCCTAATATAATAGTCACTCTTACATACATAAACATCTAACAAATCTATAAACAGATTAAGCTGAATAGAGGTAAATATTCAAAAGCAAAAATACAAGCTAATAACAGATACATATCCCATGGCAATTACTAAAATAATTTACAAAATTTGTCAAAGGCTGATAAAGAATATTCCACAAATATAATTGAGGTATCATCTTCAGTATTTTGAAGTAATAGAAATTGTCCATATTCCAGACTCATCACGAAGCTCAAGTTCA